>NW_026605663.1:0-46176 GCF_945859685.1 Eupeodes corollae | reverse complement strand
CATGTCAAGTATCTATTTTGAAGTCTTGATCGATTTTGGGGGTTGGGAAGGATCAGGTGATGGTTTTGGGTGTGATTTGATTTTCGTCTAGAACATCAAAAATCCTTCAGGATGCTCCAAAATGACTCATCTATATCTATAATGATAGATCTTGATTAGGAGTATCTTTTTCTAGTACATGTCAAGTATCTATTTTGAAGTCTTGATCGATTTTGGGGGTTGGGAAGGATCAGGTGATGGTTTTGGGTGTGATTTGATTTTCGTCTAGAACATCAAAAATCCTTCAGGATGCTCCAAAATGACTTATCTATATCTATAATGATAGATCTTGATTAGGAGTATCTTTTTCTAGTACATGTCAAGTATCTATTTTGAAGTCTTGATCGATTTTGGGGGTTGGGAAGGATCAGGTGATGGTTTTGGGTGTGATTTGATTTTCGTCTAGAACATCAAAAATCCTTCAGGATGCTCCAAAATGACTCATCTATATCTATAATGATAGATCTTGATTAGGAGTATCTTTTTCTAGTACATGTCAAGTATCTATTTTGAAGTCTTGATCGATTTTGGGGGTTGGGAAGGATCAGGTGATGGTTTTGGGTGTGATTTGATTTTCGTCTAGAACATCAAAAATCCTTCAGGATGCTCCAAAATGACTCATCTATATCTATAATGATAGATCTTGATTAGGAGTATCTTTTTCTTGTACATGTCAAGTATCTATTTTGAAGTCTTGATCGATTTTGGGGGTTGGGAAGGATCAGGTGATGGTTTTGGGTGTGATTTGATTTTCCTCTAGAACATCAAAAATCCTTCAGGATGCTCCAAAATGACTCATCTATATCTATAATGATAGATCTTGATTAGGAGTATCTTTTTCTAGTACATGTCAAGTATCTATTTTGAAGTCTTGATCGATTTTGGGGGTTGGGAAGGATCAGGTGATGGTTTTGGGTGTGATTTGATTTTCGTCTAGAACATCAAAAATCCTTCAGGATGCTCCAAAATGACTCATCTATATCTATAATGATAGATCTTGATTAGGAGTATCTTTTTCTAGTACATGTCAAGTATCTATTTTGAAGTCTTGATCGATTTTGGGGGTTGGGAAGGATCAGGTGATGGTTTTGTTTGTGATTTGATTTTCGTCTAGAACATCAAAAATCCTTCAGGATGCTCCAAAATGACTCATCTATATCTATAATGATAGATTTTGATTAGGAGTATCTTTTTCTAGTACATGTCAAGTATCTATTTTGAAGTCTTGATCGATTTTGGGGGTTGGGAAGGATCAGGTGATGGTTTTGGGTGTGATTTGATTTTCGTCTAGAATATCAAAAATCCTTCAGGATGCTCCAAAATGACTCATCTATATCTATAATGATAGATCTTGATTAGGAGTATCTTTTTCTAGTACATGTCAAGTATCTATTTTGAAGTCTTGATCGATTTTGGGGGTTGGGAAGGATCAGGTGATGGTTTTGGGTGTGATTTGATTTTCGTCTAGAACATCAAAAATCCTTCAGGATGCTCCAAAATGACTCATCTATATCTATAATGATAGATCTTGATTAGGAGTATCTTTTTCTAGTACATGTCAAGTATCTATTTTGAAGTCTTGATCTATTTTGGGGGTTGGGAAGGATCAGGTGATGGTTTTGGGTGTGATTTGATTTTCGTCTAGAACATCAAAAATCCTTCAGGATGCTCCAAAATGACTCATCTATATCTATAATGATAGATCTTGATTAGGAGTATCTTTTTCTAGTACATGTCAAGTATCTATTTTGAAGTCTTGATCGATTTTGGGGGTTGGGAAGGATCAGGTGATGGTTTTGGGTGTGATTTGATTTTCGTCTAGAACATCAAAAATCCTTCAGGATGCTCCAAAATGACTCATCTATATCTATAATGATAGATCTTGATTAGGAGTATCTTTTTCTAGTACATGTCAAGTATCTATTTTGAAGTCTTGATCGATTTTGGGGGTTGGGAAGGATCAGGTGATGGTTTTGGGTGTGATTTCATTTTCGTCTAGAACATCAAAAATCCTTCAGGATGCTCCAAAATGACTCATCTATATCTATAATGATAGATCTTGATTAGGAGTATCTTTTTCTAGTGCATGTCAAGTATCTATTTTGAAGTCTTGATCGATTTTGGGGGTTGGGAAGGATCAGGTGATGGTTTTGGGTGTGATTTGATTTTCGTCTAGAACATCAAAAATCCTTCAGGATGCTCCAAAATGACTCATCTATATCTATAATGATAGATCTTGATTAGGAGTATCTTTTTCTAGTACATGTCAAGTATCTATTTTGAAGTCTTGGGGGTTGGGAAGGATCAGGTGATGGTTTTGGGTGTGATTTGATTTTCGTCTAGAACATCAAAAATCCTTCAGGATGCTCCAAAATGACTCATCTATATCTATAATGATAGATCTTGATTAGGAGTATCTTTTTCTAGTACATGTCAAGTATCTATTTTGAAGTCTTGATCGATTTTGGGGGTTGGGAAGGATCAGGTGATGGTTTTGGGTGTGATTTGATTTTCGTCTAGAACATCAAAAATCCTTCAGGATGCTCCAAAATGACTCATCTATATCTATAATGATAGATCTTGATTAGGAGTATCTTTTTCTAGTACATGTCAAGTATCTATTTTGAAGTCTTGATCGATTTTGGGGGTTGGGAAAGATCAGGTGATGGTTTTGGGTGTGATTTGATTTTCGTCTAGAACATCAAAAATCCTTCAGGATGCTCCAAAATGACTCATCTATATCTATAATGATAGATCTTGATTAGGAGTATCTTTTTCTAGTACATATCAAGTATCTATTTTGAAGTCTTGATCGATTTTGGGGGTTGGGAAGGATCAGGTGATGGTTTTGGGTCTGATTTGATTTTCGTCTAGAACATCAAAAATCCTTCAGGATGCTCCAAAATGACTCATCTATATCTATAATGATAGATCTTGATTAGGAGTATCTTTTTCTAGTACATGTCAAGTATCTATTTTGAAGTCTTGATCGATTTTTGAGGTTGGGAAGGATCAGGTGATGGTTTTGGGTGTGATTTTATTTTCGTCTAGAACATCAAAAATCCTTCAGGATGCTCCAAAATGACTCATCTATATCTATAATGATAGATCTTGATTAGGAGTATCTTTTTCTAGTACATGTCAAGTATCTATTTTGAAGTCTTGATCGATTTTGGGGGTTGGGAAGGATCAGGTGATGGTTTTGGGTGTGATTTGATTTTCGTCTAGAACATCAAAAATCCTTCAGGATGCTCCAAAATGACTCATCTATATCTATAATGATAGATCTTGATTAGGAGTATCATTTTCTAGTACATGTCAAGTATTTTTTTTGAAGTCTTGATCGATTTTGGGGGTTGGGAAGGATCAGGTGATGGTTTTGGGTGTGATTTGATTTTCGTCTAGAACATCAAAAATCCTTCAGGATGCTCCAAAATGACTCATCTATATCTATAATGATAGATCTTGATTAGGAGTATCTTTTTCTAGTACATGTCAAGTATCTATTTTGAAGTCTTGATCGATTTTGGGGGTTGGGGAGGATCAGGTGATGGTTTTGGGTGTGATTTGATTTTCGTCTAGAACATCAAAAATCCTTCAGGATGCTCCAAAATGACTCATCTATATCTATAATGATAGATCTTGATTAGGAGTATCTTTTTCTAGTACATGTCAAGTATCTATTTTGAAGTCTTGATCGATTTTGGGGGTTGGGAAGGATCAGGTGATGGTTTTGGGTGTGACTTGATTTTCGTCTAGAACATCAAAAATCCTTCAGGATGCTCCAAAATGACTCATCTATATCTATAATGATAGATCTTGATTAGGAGTATCTTTTTCTAGTACATGTCAAGTATCTATTTTGAAGTCTTGATCGATTTTGGGGGTTGGGAAGGATCAGGTGATGGTTTTGGGTGTGATTTGATTTTCGTCTAGAACATCAAAAATCCTTCAGGATGCTCCAAAATGACTCATCTATATCTATAATGATAGATCTTGATTAGGAGTATCTTTTTCTAGTACATGTCAAGTATCTATTTTGAAGTCTTGATCGATTTTGGGGGTTGGGAAGGATCAGGTGATGGTTTTGGGTGTGATTTGATTTTCGTCTAGAACATCAAAAATCCTTCAGGATGCTCCAAAATGACTCATCTATATCTATAATGGTAGATCTTGATTAGGAGTATCTTTTTCTAGTACATGTCAAGTATCTATTTTGAAGTCTTGATCGATTTTGGGGGTTGGGAAGGATCAGGTGATGGTTTTGGGTGTGATTTGATTTTCGTCTAGAACATCAAAAATCCTTCAGGATGCTCCAAAATGACTCATCTATATCTATAATGATAGATCTTGATTAGGAGTATCTTTTTCTAGTACATGTCAAGTATCTATTTTGAAGTCTTGATCGATTTTGGGGGTTGGGAAGGATCAGGTGATGGTTTTGGGTGTGATTTGATTTTCGTCTAGAACATCAAAAATCCTTCAGGATGCTCCAAAATGACTCATCTATATCTATAATGATAGATCTTGATTAGGAGTATCTTTTTCTAGTACATGTCAAGTATCTATTTTGAAGTCTTGATCGATTTTGGGGGTTGGGAAGGATCAGGTGATGGTTTTGGGTGTGATTTGATTTTCGTCTAGAACATCAAAAATCCTTCAGGATGATCCAAAATGACTCATCTATATCTATAATGATAGATCTTGATTAGGAGTATCTTTTTCTAGTACATGTCAAGTATCTATTTTGAAGTCTTGATCGATTTTGGGGGTTGGGAAGGATCAGGTGATGGTTTTGGGTGTGATTTGATTTTCGTCTAGAACATCAAAAATCCTTCAGGATGCTCCAAAAAAACTCATCTATATCTATAATGATAGATCTTGATTAGGAGTATCTTTTTCTTGTACATGTCAAGTATCTATTTTGAAGTCTTGATCGATTTTGGGGGTTGGGAAGGATCAGGTGATGGTTTTGGGTGTGATTTGATTTTCGTCTAGAACATCAAAAATCCTTCAGGATGCTCCAAAATGACTCATCTATATCTATAATGATAGATCTTGATTAGGAGTATCTTTTTCTAGTACATGTCAAGTATCTATTTTGAAGTCTTGATCGATTTTGGGGGTTGGGAAGGATCAGGTGATGGTTTTGGGTGTGATTTGATTTTCGTCTAGAACATCAAAAATCCTTCAGGATGCTCCAAAATGACTCATCTATATCTATAATGATAGATCTTGATTAGGAGTATCTTTTTCTAGTACATGTCAAGTATCTATTTTGAAGTCTTGATCGATTTTGGGGGTTGGGCTTCTACCTGAGCGTCGAACTTGTCGAGTTGTAGAAGCTGAGTAAGGTCAATGATTCTCGGGAATTATTTCCCCAGAAGAGCCCTGAAACTAAAGGTCGCTCGCCCCTCCCCTTCCCAATCCTTACCAACTCCTACATCGGCTTTGTGCTACTATGCTGGCTGATGGCTCCTTATTCCCAGACTGTATAGTGCATCACTGTCTGTCAATACCCTGTTTCCTTCCTGGGACGCTTATGGCTCAATTGCTGTTCGTCTCTCCTTTTCCAATACATATCCCTCCCTTCAACTTCCCAATTGGGCTGGATCTAAGGTGTTATACGACCCGTGCCGATGATCAGCCAGGCTGAGGGCCCAATTTCTAAAAATAGCTCAGTCGATAACGGAGTATCCGGATACCAGGCGACCTCCGGATTAGCTAGCCTTATCTGTGTAAGCGAATCTCTGCACAGATGGACCCCCCTTTTACTTCGCCTACTCGTGGGAATCCAAATGTACAAACTAAAACAAAAACTAAAACAAAAACAAAAAACAAACCCAAAACAAAATCGTCAAACCGGTGCCGGTACTCCAGCTACACCGGGCGGCAGTTCGGCGGCAACGTTGGCTGTCGTTGCACCTGTGCCTAACATCGGAGAAGGGATTGTGCCTAGTCACTGCCCTTCTTCGTGTGCAGTACAGGTTCTATCCACACCGGGCGGCAGTTCGGCGGCAACGTCGGCTGTCGTTACTCCTGTGCCTGACACCGGAAAAGGGCTTGTGCCAAGTCACTGCCCTTTTTCCGGTATGGCAAAGGATGTATCAACGACTAAAACTCTTTCTCAAGTCGGTAGTGGAAAGTTCGTGAAAAATGATCCTTCCACTACCAAAGAGAGTAAACCTCTCCAGAATGCTCCTAGGAGCTCCTATAAACAACGGCGCTATGCGATGAGGATTCTAAAATCCTCTGGTTCATCACTGGGGGATGGAAGTAATCCCATCCTTAGCAAGAGGCAGGAGTGGGCTAAATCCATTCTGGATAAAACCAGTCACCATGACTCCACGTCAAAACGACAAAGATCTTTGGAGGAGCCCACTCCCGTCCCTAAAAAGCCCAAAGTGCAAAACACCAGCACTCCTAACATGGCCAGAGTACCACTCACTAAACCTTTCAGTGATGTACTCAAAGAGCCTAAAAAGATCATAGTAGCGGTCATTGATAGGAGCAATATTGATGGCACGATTACTTCTGACCGTTGGCAGATGGTGAAACTGGGGCTCTCGGCTGGCTTTCTCAAAGTCATGAGAGAGCATCCGGGTCCACCACCAGTAACAAGCGATTGGGGTTGGCATCAAGGTCATGTCAAACTCATCGCTTGTAACGATCAGAGGTCGCGCGATCTATATACGCTTGCTGTCGGCATGCTGGGCGAAGTCTGGCCAGGCGCAAAACTCGAGGTCGTTGCAAAGGAAGATATTCCTTGCAGGCCGAGAGCTCGCGCATGGATCCCGATAGAACCCTCTTGTCCAGATGACATTAGCGCAATGATCAGGATCAGCAACCCGAACCTCCCTTGTCACGACTGGAAGATCGCGAAACTGGAGGAGCCAAAGGGTCTTTATAGAAGTGCGATTATCGTAATCAATAAAGACTCTGTGGCTCCTCTGGCGCGAGATAAGGGCGTGATAAGATACGGTTTCGAGTCAGTCACGCTCCGCGTATATAAAAAAGATGAGGCAGACGCTTCATGCGAGCCTCCACAACCTCCTTCGAAGGCTGTGTCGCAAGACGTAGTAAGTCCCATTGCTGCTATCACCTTCCCATCCTTGGATGTTGTTGATGATCTACCTGGGCCCTCTTCTGTCGCAGTACAGTCTTCTTCCGAAGCTGTGCAGCAAGACGTGGTGGATCCCAGTGCTATTATCACCCTCCCATTCTTGGATGTGGATAAAAATGTGGCGGGCCCCTCTTCTGTCGCAGCACAGTCTTCTCCCAAAAACGTCAAAGGTTTATCCCTAATGGAGACCGACGACTCAATCGACAAAGCTCTTCCCAGTGAGGAAGAAGATGAACTATTAGGTTCCTGTTCGTCTGATCTGGATGAGCTGGATTTAACAGTGGTGGAGGTTGATCTGCCTATTTGTAGCCAAAATGCTGCAAATACTACAGATTAACCTCCAACACTCTAAAAC
This sequence comes from Eupeodes corollae, assembly GCF_945859685.1. Lineage (NCBI taxonomy): Eukaryota > Metazoa > Arthropoda > Insecta > Diptera > Syrphidae > Eupeodes > Eupeodes corollae. Next base: position 38,659 of record NW_026605663.1, on the reverse strand, counting down.
GGCTTCGGCCTCCCTTCTTCTCCGCCTGACAAAAACTGGAGAAGATGTCGTTCTCATCCAAGAACCTTGGATTGTGAAATCCCTAGTTCGAGGATTGAGAACTCCTGGCTACTACATACTATATGTAACAGGAAAAGGTAACCCAAGGTCCTGCATACTAGTAAAACGTAATCTAAATGTATTTTTACTCCCCCATTTCAGTGATAAAGACGTCACCACAGCCAGTATGGTAATAGACAACCATACCTACTGGCTGGTATCAGCATATTTGGGCCACGACCACCAGGGTCCACTGCCTGGTACCATTCTTGAGAAGACGGTCGCTGAATCAACAAGACAGAAAACAAACCTAATTATCGGTTGTGATGCCAATGCGCACCATACTACATGGGGTAGTACCGATATAAATAACAGAGGTGAGTCTCTTTTTGATTATATTCTAACAAGTAATCTGGTAGTAAGTAATGTAGGTAGTGAACCAACCTTCGTCACAAAAAATCGACAAGAAGTTTTAGATCTAACTCTTGTCTCGTTAAATCTCTCAAATAAAATATTGAATTGGAGAGTATCAAAGGAGAACTCGTTCTCCGACCATAGATACATCCAATTCTCACTTATTGAAGAGACCCCAAAACCGATCCAATTCCGAAACTATAGGAAAACAGATTGGCCAAAATATAGGGCGACTTTGAAAAATCTGATTAAACCAGAACTTTCGGATCCGCCCTTGTGCGCTCCTGAACTCGATCAAAAGGTCGATGAACTTACAGCAGCCCTCAATAAAGCCATGGAAACTGCCTGCCCCCTCACAACAGTGCGAGGAAAGAAGAAACCATATTGGTGGGCTGCTGAACTGGATATACTCAGGAGAGGTTGTAGAAGGCTTTTCAATCAAGCGAAAAAGACTAGACATCCCCAAGATTGGGATTCCTATAAAGAATCTCTCAAAAAGTATAAACTAGAATTGAGAATAGCCAAAAGATCCTCATGGAGATCCTTCTGTAACTCAATAGAAGAATCCGCGGAGGCATCAAGGATAAGGAAGATTCTCTCCACAAGTCCAACCATGCCTAGTTGTCTTAAAAAATCAGATGGTACATGGACTAACTCTTGCGAAGAAACGCTAAACCTGCTACTAGACACCCACTTCCCAGATAGCTCCCAATCCGTTAATACAACATACAGTCCAGGGTCGGGTATTAACTTAATTTTTCCTCAAGGTCTGGTTACAAAAGAAAAATTGACATGGGCTCTGAATAGTTTCAAACCTTACAAATCTCCAGGTCCAGATCAAATCATACCAGCTGAGCTACAATATACCATTGATATAACTTCGCCCATCATTGAGATGATCTTTAAAAGTTGTATAGATCTGGTCTATATACCTCGGCGCTGGAGAGATGTAAAGGTAGTTTTCATTCCCAAGGCGGGAAAATGCTCTCATGTCAACCCTAAGGACCTAAGACCTATTAGCCTATCATCTTTCATTCTCAAAACTCTGGAACGATTGATCGATATCCATATACGTAACAACATTGAGAAGAGACTATCAATGTCTCAGCATGCTTACTGCAAAGGGAAATCGGTAGAAACAGCCTTGCACACTCTGGTAAGAACTATCGAATACTCCCTAGATAAAAAGGAATACACTATGGTGGCCTTCTTGGATATTGAGGGCGCTTTCAACAACGTTGACACATCTGCTATCACTTCTGCTATGACGACCTTAAACGTCGAATACTCAATCTGTGAGTTGATTAATCTAATGCTAAAAAGCAGGATCATCAACTCCAGTTTGGGAGATTTTTGCACAAAAAGGTCTGTCAGTAGAGGCACTCCGCAAGGAGGTGTTCTGTCCCCTCTCCTGTGGAACATAGTGGTTAACCAACTACTAATATCCCTTGAGAGGGATGGCTACAGAGTGGTTGCGTATGCCGATGATGTTGCTATCGCTGTCACAGGGGAACATCCTAATACACTGAGAGACCTCCTCCAAAATGCACTCAATATGCTCACTAGATGGGCTGATAACTGCGGACTTAGTATTAATCCTCAAAAAACAGACCTCGTCCTTTTCACACGGAAATACAAGATCCCAGTAATTGTACCTCCTTCGATAAAAGGTATACCACTAATTTTTACCAATGAAGCCAAATACCTTGGTCTGATATTGGACAAAAAATTAAGTTGGAAATCCAATATACAGGAAAGAGTTAAAAAAGCTACAGTAGCTCTTTTCCTTTGCAAGAAAGCTATAGGAAGCAAATGGGGTTTTCAACCTCGCATAACCTACTGGCTATACACATCGGTCATCCGACCAATACTTATGTACGGGGTTGCAGTATGGTGGACTGCACTGGAGAAAGTCACATACTGCGACATACTCAGCAGAGTTCAGCGCACTGCATGTCTCTGCATAAGCGGGGCATTGAGAACCACACCCTCAGCAGCGTTAGACACTCTCCTCCATCTGACACCCCTCGACATCTTCAGTAAACAAGTGGCAGCGAGTACAGCGATAAGACTCGACGCCTCATCTCAATGGACCAACAACAATGTGGGACACTCTATCATTTTGAACCTCTTTGGTTCTATACCAAAGTACATAGACTACACTATACCTAAACCCCTATTTGGAAAAAACTTCCAGATATCCATTCCATCCAGAGATGAATGGGAGGACAAAAAACTCCTGGATAACAAAAGTATTCATTTTTATACAGATGGATCTAAGACAAATGAGGGAGTTGGTGGTGGCGTGTACTCAGAAAAGCTTAATCTAAGCATCTCATTCCGCCTCCCTAATCATTGTAGCGTTTTTCAAGCGGAAATTTTGGCGATCAAAGAGGTTCTCTCCTGGCTAAGAGAAAACGTGATATCAACTTCTGATATCCGCATCTTCTCTGACAGTCAAGCTGCTATCAAATCCCTTGACGGTGTCTCGACCAAATCTTTGACGGCCCTCGATTGTCGATCGTCTCTTATGGAGATGGCGCAGCAATTTAACATTCACCTCTGTTGGGTGCCGGGCCACAGAGACATCACAGGTAATTGTAGAGCCGATGAACTCGCTAAAAATGGAACCGTCAAACCTATTTCACCTGAAAGGGAGAAGATAGGTATACCGATAGCTACATGTAAACTTATGCTAAAAGAAACAGCTTTTGCGATAGCAAATTCTAGGTGGCACAACTTACCAACATGCGCAGCCACAAAACTCATATGGCCTTCACTGGACCTAAAGCGCTCTAAAGACTTGTTATCTCAAAGCAGACTTCATATTAGCTCCCTAATAGGTGTCCTTACAGGACACTGTCTTATAGGCAGACACGCAATACGACTAGGCGTAGCCTCAAATGACTTCTGTAGGAGCTGCATGGACGAAGAAGAAGAGGAAACAATCTCTCATCTCTTATGCACCTGCCCTGCTCTTTCACTCAAACGCAAACTTCATCTGGGGGACTACTCTTTTGATAATCCCAGCGAACTAGCTAAAAAGGATATTAAATATCTTCTTCGCTTTATAAAAAGCTCAAAATGGTTCTACTAGTTAGAAGTAATTCTCTAGATTCATGTGGTATCACAATGGGCCTTTCTCTTGGCCTAAGTGTGTGGATTATAAATCCGCAGCCACGTTAACCTAACCTAACCTAACCTTGGGGGTTGGGAAGGATCAGGTGATGGTTTTGGGTGTGATTTGATTTTCGTCTAGAACATCAAAAATCCTTCAGGATGCTCCAAAATGACTCATCTATATCTATAATGATAGATCTTGATTAGGAGTATCTTTTTCTAGTACATGTCAAGTATCTATTTTGAAGTCTTGATCGATTTTGGGGGTTGGGAAGGATCAGGTGATGGTTTTGGGTGTGATTTGATTTTCGTCTAGAACATCAAAAATCCTTCAGGATGCTCCAAAATGACTCATCTATATCTATAATGATAGATCTTGATAAGGAGTATCTTTTTCTAGTACATGTCAAGTATCTATTTTGAAGTCTTGATCGATTTTGGGGGTTGGGAAGGATCAGGTGATGGTTTTGGGTGTGATTTGATTTTCGTCTAGAACATCAAAAATCCTTCAGGATGCTCCAAAATGACTCATCTATATCTATAATGATAGATCTTGATTAGGAGTATCTTTTTCTAGTACATGTCAAGTATCTATTTTGAAGTCTTGATCGATTTTGGGGGTTGGGAAGGATCAGGTGATGGTTTTGGGTGTGACTTGATTTTCGTCTAGAACATCAAAAATCCTTCAGGATGCTCCAAAATGACTCATCTATATCTATAATGATAGATCTTGATTAGGAGTATCTTTTTCTAGTACATGTCAAGTATCTATTTTGAAGTCTTGATCGATTTTGGGGGTTGGGAAGGATCAGGTGATGGTTTTGGGTGTGATTTGATTTTCGTCTAGAACATCAAAAATCCTTCAGGATGCTCCAAAATGACTCATCTATATCTATAATGATAGATCTTGATTAGGAGTATCTTTTTCTAGTACATGTCAAGTATCTATTTTGAAGTCTTGATCGATTTTGGGGGTTGGGAAGGATCAGGTGATGGTTTTGGGTGTGATTTGATTTTCGTCTAGAACATCAAAAATCCTTCAGGATGCTCCAAAATGACTCATCTATATCTATAATGGTAGATCTTGATTAGGAGTATCTTTTTCTAGTACATGTCAAGTATCTATTTTGAAGTCTTGATCGATTTTGGGGGTTGGGAAGGATCAGGTGATGGTTTTGGGTGTGATTTGATTTTCGTCTAGAACATCAAAAATCCTTCAGGATGCTCCAAAAAAACTCATCTATATCTATAATGATAGATCTTGATTAGGAGTATCTTTTTCTAGTACATGTCAAGTATCTATTTTGAAGTCTTGATCGATTTTGGGGGTTGGGAAGGATCAGGTGATGGTTTTGGGTGTGATTTGATTTTCGTCTAGAACATCAAAAATCCTTCAGGATGCTCCAAAATGACTCATCTATATCTATAATGATAGATCTTGATTAGGAGTATCTTTTTCTAGTACATGTCAAGTATCTATTTTGAAGTCTTGATCGATTTTGGGGGTTGGGAAGGATCAGGTGATGGTTTTGGGTGTGATTTGATTTTCGTCTAGAACATCAAAAATCCTTCAGGATGCTCCAAAATGACTCATCTATATCTATAATGATAGATCTTGATTAGGAGTATCTTTTTCTAGTACATGTCAAGTATCTATTTTGAAGTCTTGATCGATTTTGGGGGTTGGGAAGGATCAGGTGATGGTTTTGGGTGTGATTTGATTTTCGTCTAGAACATCAAAAATCCTTCAGGATGCTCCAAAATGACTCATCTATATCTATAATGATAGATCTTGATTAGGAGTATCTTTTTCTAGTACATGTCAAGTATCTATTTTGAAGTCTTGATCGATTTTGGGGGTTGGGAAGGATCAGGTGATGGTTTTGGGTGTGATTTGATTTTCGTCTAGAACATCAAAAATCCTTCAGGATGCTCCAAAATGACTCATCTATATCTATAATGATAGATCTTGATTAGGAGTATCTTTTTCTAGTACATGTCAAGTATCTATTTTGAAGTCTTGATCGATTTTGGGGGTTGGGAAGGATCAGGTGATGGTTTTGGGTGTGATTTGATTTTCGTCTAGAACATCAAAAATCCTGCAGGATGCTCCAAAATGACTCATCTTTATCTATAATGATAGATCTTGATTAGGAGTATCTTTTTCTAGTACATGTCAAGTATCTATTTTGAAGTCTTGATCGATTTTGGGGGTTGGGAAGGATCAGGTGATGGTTTTGGGTGTGATTTGATTTTCGTCTAGAACATCAAAAATCCTTCAGGATGCTCCAAAATGACTCATCTATATCTATAATGATAGATCTTGATTAGGAGTATCTTTTTCTAGTACATGTCAAGTATCTATTTTGAAGTCTTGATCGATTTTGGGGGTTGGGAAGGATCAGGTGATGGTTTTGGGTGTGATTTGATTTTCGTCTAGAACATCAAAAATCCTTCAGGATGCTCCAAAATGACTCATCTATATCTATAATGATAGATCTTGATTAGGAGTATCTTTTTCTAGTACATGTCAAGTATCTATTTTGAAGTCTTGATCGATTTTGGGGGTTGGGAAGGATCAGGTGATGGTTTTGGGTGTGATTTGATTTTCGTCTAGAACATCAAAAATCCTTCAGGATGCTCCAAAATGACTCATCTATATCTATAATGATAGATCTTGATTAGGAGTATCTTTTTCTTGTACATGTCAAGTATCTATTTTGAAGTCTTGATCGATTTTGGGGGTTGGGAAGGATCAGGTGATGGTTTTGGGTGTGATTTGATTTTCGTCTAGAACATCAAAAATCCTTCAGGATGCTCCAAAATGACTCATCTATATCTATAATGATAGATCTTGATTAGGAGTATCTTTTTCTAGTACATGTCAAGTATCTATTTTGAAGTCTTGATCGATTTTGGGGGTTGGGAAGGATCAGGTGATGGTTTTGGGTGTGATTTGATTTTCGTCTAGAACATCAAAAATCCTTCAGGATGCTCCAAAATGACTCATCTATATCTATAATGATAGATCTTGATTAGGAGTATCTTTTTCTAGTACATGTCAAGTATCTTTTTTGAAGTCTTGATCGATTTTGGGGGTTGGGAAGGATCAGGTGATGGTTTTGGGTGTGATTTGATTTTCGTCTAGAACATCAAAAATCCTTCAGGATGCTCCAAAATGACTCATCTATATCTATAATGATAGATCTTGATTAGGAGTATCTTTTTCTAGTACATGTCAAGTATCTATTTTGAAGTCTTGATCGATTTTGGGGGTTGGGAAGGATCAGGTGATGGTTTTGGGTGTGATTTGATTTTCGTCTAGAACATCAAAAATCCTTCAGGATGCTCCAAAATGACTCATCTATATCTATAATGATAGATTTTGATTAGGAGTATCTTTTTCTAGTACATGTCAAGTATCTATTTTGAAGTCTTGATCGATTTTGGGGGTTGGGAAGGATCAGGTGATGGTTTTGGGTGTGATTTGATTTTCGTCTAGAATATCAAAAATCCTTCAGGATGCTCCAAAATAACTCATCTATATCTATAATGATAGATCTTGATTAGGAGTATCTTTTTCTAGTACATGTCAAGTATCTATTTTGAAGTCTTGATCGATTTTGGGGGCTGGGAAGGATCAGGTGATGGTTTTGGGTGTGATTTGATTTTCGTCTAGAACATCAAAAATCCTTCAGGATGCTCCAAAATGACTCATCTATATCTATAATGATAGATCTTGATTAGGAGTATCTTTTTCTAGTACATGTCAAGTATCTATTTTGAAGTCTTGATCTATTTTGGGGGTTGGGAAGGATCAGGTGATGGTTTTGGGAGTGATTTGATTTTCGTCTAGAACATCAAAAATCCTTCAGGATGCTCCAAAATGACTCATCTATATCTATAATGATAGATCTTGATTAGGAGTATCTTTTTCTAGTACATGTCAAGTATCTATTTTGAAGTCTTGATCGATTTTGGGGGTTGGGAAGGATCAGGTGATGGTTTTGGGTGTGATTTGATTTTCGTCTAGAACATCAAAAATCCTTCAGGATGCTCCAAAATGACTCATCTATATCTATAATGATAGATCTTGATTAGGAGTATCTTTTTCTAGTACATGTCAAGTATCTATTTTGAAGTCTTGATCGATTTTGGGGGTTGGGAAGGATCAGGTGATGGTTTTGGGTGTGATTTGATTTTCGTCTAGAACATCAAAAATCCTTCAGGATGCTCCAAAATGACTCATCTATATCTATAATGATAGATCTTGATTAGGAGTATCTTTTTCCAGTACATGTCAAGTATCTATTTTGAAGTCTTGATCGATTTTGGGGGTTGGGAAGGATCAGGTGATGGTTTTGGGTGTGATTTGATTTTCGTCTAGAACATCAAAAATCCTTCAGGATGCTCCAAAATGACTCATCTATATCTATAATGATAGATCTTGATTAGGAGTATCTTTTTCTAGTACATGTCAAGTATCTATTTTGAAGTCTTGGGGGTTGGGAAGGATCAGGTGATGGTTTTGGGTGTGATTTGATTTTCGTCTAGAACATCAAAAATCCTTCAGGATGCTCCAAAATGACTCATCTATATCTATAATGATAGATCTTGATAAGGAGTATCTTTTTCTAGTACATGTCAAGTATCTATTTTGAAGTCTTGATCGATTTTGGGGGTTCGGAAGGATCAGGTGATGGTTTTGGGTGTGATTTGATTTTCGTCTAGAACATCAAAAATCCTTCAGGATGCTCCAAAATGACTCATCTATATCTATAATGATAGATCTTGATTAGGAGTATCTTTTTCTAGTACATGTCAAGTATCTATTTTGAAGTCTTGATCGATTTTTGGGGTTGGGAAGGATCAGGTGATGGTTTTGGGTGTGATTTGATTTTCGTCTAGAACATCAAAAATCCTTCAGGATGCTCCAAAATGACTCATCTATATCTATAATGATAGATCTTGATTAGGAGTATCTTTTTCTAGCACATGTCAAGTATCTATTTTGAAGTCTTGGGGGTTGGGAAGGATCAGGTGATGGTTTTGGGTGTGATTTGATTTTCGTCTAGAACATCAAAAATCCTTCAGGATGCTCCAAAATGACTCATCTATATCTATAATGATAGATCTTGATTAGGAGTATCTTTTTCTAGTACATGTCAAGTATCTATTTTGAAGTCTTGATCGATTTTGGGGGTTGGGAAGGATCAGGTGATGGTTTTGGGTGTGATTTGATTTTCGTCTAGAACATCAAAAATCCTTCAGGATGCTCCAAAATGACTCATCTATATCTATAATGATAGATCTTGATTAGGAGTATCTTTTTCTAGTACATGTCAAGTATCTATTTTGAAGTCTTGATCGATTTTGGGGGTTGGGAAAGATCAGTTGATGGTTTTGGGTGTGATTTGATTTTCGTCTAGAACATCAAAAATCCTTCAGGATGCTCCAAAATGACTCATCTATATCTATAATGATAGATCTTGATTAGGAGTATCTTTTTCTAGTACATATCAAGTATGTATTTTGAAGTCTTGATCGATTTTGGGGGTTGGGAAGGATCAGGTGATGGTTTTGGGTGTGATTTGATTTTCGTCTAGAACATCAAAAATCCTTCAGGATGCTCCAAAATGACTCATCTATATCTATAATGATAGATCTTGATTAGGAGTATCTTTTTCTAGTACATGTCAATTATCTATTTTGAAGTCTTGATCTATTTTGGGGGTTGGGAAGGATCAGGTGATGGTTTTGGGTGTGATTTGATTTTCGTCTAGAACATCAAAAATCCTTCAGGATGCTCCAAAATGACTCATCTATATCTATAATGATAGATCTTGATTAGGAGTATCTTTTTCTAGTACATGTCAAGTATCTATTTTGAAGTCTTGATCGATTTTGGGGGTTGGGAAGGATCAGGTGATGGTTTTGGGTGTGATTTGATTTTCGTCTAGAACATCAAAAATCCTTCAGGATGCTCCAAAATGACTCATCTATATCTATAATGATAGATCTTAATTAGGAGTATCATTTTCTAGTACATGTCAAGTATCTATTTTGAAGTCTTGATCGATTTTGGGGGTTGGGAAGGATCAGGTGATGGTTTTGGGTGTGATTTGATTTTCGTCTAGAACATCAAAAATCCTTCAGGCTGCTCCAAAATGACTCATCTATATCTATAATGATAGATCTTGATTAGGAGTATCTTTTTCTAGTACATGTCAAGTATCTATTTTGAAGTCTTGATCGATTTTGGGGGTTGGGAAGGATCAGGTGATGGTTTTGGGTGTGATTTGATTTTCGTCTAGAACATCAAAAATCCTTCAGGATGCTCCAAAATGACTCATCTATATCTATAATGATAGATCTTGATTAGGAGTATCTTTTTCTAGTACATGTCAAGTATCTATTTTGAAGTCTTGATCGATTTTGGGGGTTGGGAAGGATCAGGTGATGGTTTTGGGTGTGACTTGATTTTCGTCTAGAACATCAAAAATCCTTCAGGATGCTCCAAAATGACTCATCTATATCTATAATGATAGATCTTGATTAGGAGTATCTTTTTTTTGTACATGTCAAGTATCTATTTTGAAGTCTTGATCGATTTTGGGGGTTGGGAAGGATCAGGTGATGGTTTTGGGTGTGATTTGATTTTCGTCTAGAACATCAAAAATCCTTCAGGATGCTCCAAAATGACTCATCTATATCTATAATGATAGATCTTGATTAGGAGTATCTTTTTCTAGTACATGTCAAGTATCTATTTTGAAGTCTTGATCGATTTTGGGGGTTGGGAAGGATCAGGTGATTGTTTTGGGTGTGATTTGATTTTCGTCTAAAACATCAAAAATCCTTCAGGATGCTCCAAAATGACTCATCTATATCTATAATGATAGATCTTGATTAGGAGTATCTTTTTCTAGTACATGTCAAGTATCTATTTTGAAGTCTTGATCGATTTTGGGGGTTGGGAAGGATCAGGTGATGGTTTTGGGTGTGATTTGATTTTCGTCTAGAACATCAAAAATCCTTCAGGATGCTCCAAAATGACTCATCTATATCTATAATGATAGATCTTGATTAGGAGTATCTTTTTCTAGTACATGTCAAGTATCTATTTTGAAGTCTTGATCGATTTTGGGGGTTGGGAAGGATCAGGTGATGGTTTTGGGTGTGATTTGATTTTCGTCTAGAACATCAAAAATCCTTCAGGATGCTCCAAAATGACTCATCTATATCTATAATGATAGATCTTGATTAGGAGTATCTTTTTCTAGTACATGTCAAGTATCTATTTTGAAGTCTTGATCGATTTTGGGGGTTGGGAAGGATCAGGTGATGGTTTTGGGTGTGATTTGATTTTCGTCTAGAACATCAAAAATCCTTCAGGATGCTCCAAAATGACTCATCTATATCTATAATGATAGATCTTGATTAGGAGTATCTTTTTCTAGTACATGTCAAGTATCTATTTTGAAGTCTTGATCGATTTTGGGGGTTGGGAAGGATCAGGTGATGGTTTTGGGTGTGATTTGATTTTCGTCTAGAACATCAAAAATCCTTCAGGATGCTCCAAAATGACTCATCTATATCTATAATGATAGATCTTGATTAGGAGTATCTTTTTCTAGTACATGTCAAGTATCTATTTTGAAGTCTTGATCGATTTTGGGGGTTGGGAAGGATCAGGTGATGGTTTTGGGTGTGATTTGATTTTCGTCTAGAACATCAAAAATCCTTCAGGATGCTCCAAAATGACTCATCTATATCTATAATGATAGATCTTGATTAGGAGTATCTTTTTCTAGTACATGTCAAGTGTCTATTTTGAAGTCTTGATCGATTTTGGGGGTTGGGAAGGATCAGGTGATGGTTTTGGGTGTGATTTGATTTTCGTCTAGAACATCAAAAATCCTTCAGGATGCTCCAAAATGACTCATCTATATCTATAATGATAGATCTTGATTAGGAGTATCTTTTTCTAGTACATGTCAAGTATCTATTTTGAAGTCTTGATCGATTTTGGGGGTTGGGAAGGATCAGGTGATGGTTTTGGGTGTGATTTGATTTTCGTCTAGAACATCAAAAATCCTTCAGGATGCTCCAAAATGACTCATCTATATCTATAATGATAGATCTTGATTAGGAGTATCTTTTTCTAGTACATGTCAAGTATCTATTTTGAAGTCTTGATCGATTTTGGGGGTTGGGAAAGATCAGGTGATTGTTTTGGGTGTGATTTGATTTTCGTCTAGAACATCAAAAATCCTTCAGGATGCTCCAAAATGACTCATCTATATCTATAATGATAGATCTTGATTAGGAGTATCTTTTTCTAGTACATGTCAAGTATCTATTTTGAAGTCTTGATCGATTTTGGGGGTTGGGAAGGATCAGGTGATGGTTTTGGGTGTGATTTGATTTTCGTCTAGAACATCAAAAATCCTTCAGGATGCTCCAAAATGACTCATCTATATCTATAATGATAGATCTTGATTAGGAGTATCTTTTTCTAGTACATGTCAAGTATCTATTTTGAAGTCTTGATCGATTTTGGGGGTTGGGAAGGATCAGGTGATGGTTTTGGGTGTGATTTGATTTTCGTCTAGAACATCAAAAATCCTTCAGGATGCTCCAAAATGACTCATCTATATCTATAATGATAGATCTTGATTAGGAGTATCTTTTTCTAGTACATGTCAAGTATCTATTTTGAAGTCTTGATCGATTTTGGGGGTTGGGAAGGATCAGGTGATGGTTTTGGGTGTGATTTGATTTTCGTCTAGAACATCAAAAATCCTTCAGGATGCTCCAAAATGACTCATCTATATCTATAATGATAGATCTTGATTAGGAGTATCTTTTTCTAGTACATGTCAAGTATCTATTTTGAAGTCTTGATCGATTTTGGGGGTTGGGAAGGATCAGGTGATGGTTTTGGGTGTGATTTGATTTTCGTCTAGAACATCAAAAATCCTTCAGGATGCTCCAAAATGACTCATCTATATCTATAATGATAGATCTTGATTAGGAGTATCTTTTTCTAGTACATGTCAAGTATCTATTTTGAAGTCTTGATCGATTTTGGGGGTTGGGAAGGATCAGGTGATGGTTTTGGGTGTGATTTGATTTTCGTCTAGAACATCAAAAATCCTTCAGGATGCTCCAAAATGACTCATCTATATCTATAATGATAGATCTTGATTAGGAGTATCTTTTTCTAGTACATGTCAAGTATCTATTTTGAAGTCTTGATCGATTTTGGGGGTTGGGAAGGATCAGGTGATGGTTTTGGGTGTGATTTGATTTTCGTCTAGAACATCAAAAATCCTTCAGGATGCTCCAAAATGACTCATCTATATCTATAATGATAGATCTTGATTAGGAGTACCTTTTTTTAGTACATGTCAAGTATCTATTTTGAAGTCTTGATCGATTTTGGGGGTTGGGAAGGATCAGGTGATGGTTTTGGGTGTGATTTGATTTTCGTCTAGAACATCAAAAATCCTTCAGGATGCTCCAAAATGACTCATCTATATCTATAATGATAGATCTTGATTAGGAGTATCTTTTTCTAGTACATGTTAAGTATCTATTTTGAAGTCTTGATCGATTTTGGGGGTTGGGAAGGATCAGGTGATGGTTTTGGGTGTGATTTGATTTTCGTCTAGAACATCAAAAATCCTTCAGGATGCTCCAAAATGACTCATCTATATCTATAATGATAGATCTTGATTAGGAGTATCTTTTTCTAGTACATGTCAAGTATCTATTTTGAAGTCTTGATCGATTTTGGGGGTTGGGAAGGATCAGGTGATGGTTTTGGGTGTGATTTGATTTTCGTCTAGAACATCAAAAATCCTTCAGGATGCTCCAAAATGACTCATCTATATCTATAATGATAGATCTTGATTAGGAGTATCTTTTTCTAGTACATGTCAAGTATCTATTTTGAAGTCTTGATCGATTTTGGGGGTTGGGAAGGATCAGGTGATGGTTTTGGGTGTGATTTGATTTTCGTCTAGAACATCAAAAATCCTTCAGGATGCTCCAAAATGACTCATCTATATCTATAATGATAGATCTTGATTAGGAGTATCTTTTTCTAGTACATGTCAAGTATCTATTTTGAAGTCTTGATCGATTTTGGGGGTTGGGAAGGATCAGGTGATGGTTTTGGGTGTGATTTGATTTTCGTCTAGAACATCAAAAATCCTTCAGGATGCTCCAAAATGACTCATCTATATCTATAATGATAGATCTTGATTAGGAGTATCTTTTTCTAGTACATGTCAAGTATCTATTTTGAAGTCTTGATCGATTTTGGGGGTTGGGAAGGATCAGGTGATGGTTTTGGGTGTGATTTGATTTTCGTCTAGAACATCAAAAATCCTTCAGGATGCTCCAAAATGACTCATCTATATCTATAATGATAGATCTTGATTAGGAGTATCTTTTTTTAGTACATGTCAAGTATCTATTTTGAAGTCTTGATCGATTTTGGGGGTTGGGAAGGATCAGGTGATGGTTTTGGGTGTGATTTGATTTTCGTCTAGAACATCAAAAATCCTTCAGGATGCTCCAAAATGACTCATCTATATCTATAATGATAGATCTTGATTAGGAGTATCTTTTTCTAGTACATGTCAAGTATCTATTTTGAAGTCTTGATCGATTTTGGGGGTTGGGAAGGATCAGGTGATGGTTTTGGGTGTGATTTGATTTTCGTCTAGAACATCAAAAATCCTTCAGGATGCTCCAAAATGACTCATCTATATCTATAATGATAGATCTTGATTAGGAGTATCTTTTTCTAGTACATGTCAAGTATCTATTTTGAAGTCTTGATCGATTTTGGGGGTTGGGAAGGATCAGGTGATGGTTTTGGGTGTGATTTGATTTTCGTCTAGAACATCAAAAATCCTTCAGGATGCTCCAAAATGACTCATCTATATCTATAATGATAGATCTTGATTAGGAGTATCTTTTTCTAGTACATGTCAAGTATCTATTTTGAAGTCTTGATCGATTTTGGGGGTTGGGAAGGATCAGGTGATGGTTTTGGGTGTGATTTGATTTTCGTCTAGAACATCAAAAATCCTTCAGGATGCTCCAAAATGACTCATCTATATCTATAATGATAGATCTTGATTAGGAGTATCTTTTTCTAGTACATGTCAAGTATCTATTTTGAAGTCTTGATCGATTTTGGGGGTTGGGAAGGATCAGGTGATGGTTTTGGGTGTGATTTGATTTTCGTCTAGAACATCAAAAATCCTTCAGGATGCTCCAAAATGACTCATCTATATCTATAATGATAGATCTTGATTAGGAGTATCTTTTTCTAGTACATGTCAAGTATCTATTTTGAAGTCTTGATCGATTTTGGGGGTTGGGAAGGATCAGGTGATGGTTTTGGGTGTGATTTGATTTTCGTCTAGAACATCAAAAATCCTTCAGGATGCTCCAGAATGACTCATCTATATCTATAATGATAGATCTTGATTAGGAGTATCTTTTTCTAGTACATGTCAAGTATCTATTTTGAAGTCTTGATCGATTTTGGGGGTTGGGAAGGATCAGGTGATGGTTTTGGGTGTGATTTGATTTTCGTCTAGAACATCAAAAATCCTTCAGGATGCTCCAAAATGACTCATCTATATCTATAATGATAGATCTTGATTAGGAGTATCTTTTTCTAGTACATGTCAAGTATCTATTTTGAAGTCTTGATCGATTTTGGGGGTTGGGAAGGATCAGGTGATGGTTTTGGGTGTGATTTGATTTTCGTCTAGAACATCAAAAATCCTTCAGGATGCTCCAAAATGACTCATCTATATCTATAATGATAGATCTTGATTAGGAGTATCTTTTTCTAGTACATGTCAAGTATCTATTTTGAAGTCTTGATCGATTTTGGGGGTTGGGAAGGATCAGGTGATGGTTTTGGGTGTGATTTGATTTTCGTCTAGAACATCAAAAATCCTTCAGGATGCTCCAAAATGACTCATCTATATCTATAATGATAGATCTTGATTAGGAGTATCTTTTTCTAGTACATGTCAAGTATCTATTTTGAAGTCTTGATCGATTTTGGGGGTTGGGAAGGATCAGGTGATGGTTTTGGGTGTGATTTGATTTTCGTCTAGAACATCAAAAATCCTTCAGGATGCTCCAAAATGACTCATCTATATCTATAATGATAGATCTTGATTAGGAGTATCTTTTTCTAGTACATGTCAAGTATCTATTTTGAAGTCTTGATCGATTTTGGGGGTTGGGAAGGATCAGGTGATGGTTTTGGGTGTGATTTGATTTTCGTCTAGAACATCAAAAATCCTTCAGGATGCTCCAAAATGACTCATCTATATCTATAATGATAGATCTTGATTAGGAGTATCTTTTTCTAGTACATGTCAAGTATCTATTTTGAAGTCTTGATCGATTTTGGGGGTTGGGAAGGATCAGGTGATGGTTTTGGGTGTGATTTGATTTTCGTCTAGAACATCAAAAATCCTTCAGGATGCTCCAAAATGACGCATCTATATCTATAATGATAGATCTTGATTAGGAGTATCTTTTTCTAGTACATGTCAAGTATCTATTTTGAAGTCTTGATCGATTTTGGGGGTTGGGAAGGATCAGGTGATGGTTTTGGGTGTGATTTGATTTTCGTCTAGAACATCAAAAATCCTTCAGGATGCTCCAAAATGACTCATCTATATCTATAATGATAGATCTTGATTAGGAGTATCTTTTTCTAGTACATGTCAAGTATCTATTTTGAAGTCTTGATCGATTTTGGGGGTTGGGAAGGATCAGGTGATGGTTTTGGGTGTGATTTGATTTTCGTCTAGAACATCAAAAATCCTTCAGGATGCTCCAAAATGACTCATCTATATCTATAATGATAGATCTTGATTAGGAGTATCTTTTTCTAGTACATGTCAAGTATCTATTTTGAAGTCTTGATCGATTTTGGGGGTTGGGAAGGATCAGGTGATGGTTTTGGGTGTGATTTGATTTTCGTCTAGAACATCAAAAATCCTTCAGGATGCTCCAAAATGACTCATCTATATCTATAATGATAGATCTTGATTAGGAGTATCTTTTTCTAGTACATGTCAAGTATCTATTTTGTAGTCTTGATCGATTTTGGGGGTTGGGAAGGATCAGGTGATGGTTTTGGGTGTGATTTGATTTTCGTCTAGAACATCAAAAATCCTTCAGGATGCTCCAAAATGACTCATCTATATCTATAATGATAGATCTTGATTAGGAGTATCTTTTTCTAGTACATGTCAAGTATCTATTTTGAAGTCTTGATCGATTTTGGGGGTTGGGAAGGATCAGGTGATGGTTTTGGGTGTGATTTGATTTTCGTCTAGAACATCAAAAATCCTTCAGGATGCTCCAAAATGACTCATCTATATCTATAATGATAGATCTTGATTAGGAGTATCTTTTTCTAGTACATGTCAAGTATCTATTTTGAAGTCTTGATCGATTTTGGGGGTTGGGAAGGATCAGGTGATGGTTTTGGGTGTGATTTGATTTTCGTCTAGAACATCAAAAATCCTTCAGGATGCTCCAAAATGACTCATCTATATCTATAATGATAGATCTTGATTAGGAGTATCTTTTTCTAGTACATGTCAAGTATCTATTTTGAAGTCTTGATCGATTTTGGGGGTTGGGAAGGATCAGGTGATGGTTTTGGGTGTGATTTGATTTTCGTCTAGAACATCAAAAATCCTTCAGGATGCTCCAAAATGACTCATCTATATCTATAATGATAGATCTTGATTAGGAGTATCTTTTTCTAGTACATGTCAAGTATCTATTTTGAAGTCTTGATCGATTTTGGGGGTTGGGAAGGATCAGGTGATGGTTTTGGGTGTGATTTGTTTTCGTCTAGAACATCAAAAATCCTTCAGGATGCTCCAAAATGACTCATCTATATCTATAATGATAGATCTTGATTAGGAGTATCTTTTTCTAGTACATGTCAAGTATCTATTTTGAAGTCTTGATCGATTTTGGGGGTTGGGAAGGATCAGGTGATGGTTTTGGGTGTGATTTGATTTTCGTCTAGAACATCAAAAATCCTTCAGGATGCTCCAAAATGACTCATCTATATCTATAATGATAGATCTTGATTAGGAGTATCTTTTTCTAGTACATGTCAAGTATCTATTTTGAAGTCTTGATCGATTTTGGGGGTTGGGAAGGATCAGGTGATGGTTTTGGGTGTGATTTGATTTTCGTCTAGAACATCAAAAATCCTTCAGGATGCTCCAAAATGACTCATCTATATCTATAATGATAGATCTTGATTAGGAGTATCTTTTTCTAGTACATGTCAAGTATCTATTTTGAAGTCTTGATCGATTTTGGGGGTTGGGAAGGATCAGGTGATGGTTTTGGGTGTGATTTGATTTTCGTCTAGAACATCAAAAATCCTTCAGGATGCTCCAAAATGACTCATCTATATCTATAATGATAGATCTTGATTAGGAGTATCTTTTTCTAGTACATGTCAAGTATCTATTTTGAAGTCTTGATCGATTTTGGGGGTTGGGAAGGATCAGGTGATGGTTTTGGGTGTGATTTGATTTTCGTCTAGAACATCAAAAATCCTTCAGGATGCTCCAAAATGACTCATCTATATCTATAATGATAGATCTTGATTAGGAGTATCTTTTTCTAGTACATGTCAAGTATCTATTTTGAAGTCTTGATCGATTTTGGGGGTTGGGAAGGATCAGGTGATGGTTTTGGGTGTGATTTGATTTTCGTCTAGAACATCAAAAATCCTTCAGGATGCTCCAAAATGACTCATCTATATCTATAATGATAGATCTTGATTAGGAGTATCTTTTTCTAGTACATGTCAAGTATCTATTTTGAAGTCTTGATCGATTTTGGGGGTTGGGAAGGATCAGGTGATGGTTTTGGGTGTGATTTGATTTTCGTCTAGAACATCAAAAATCCTTCAGGATGCTCCAAAATGACTCATCTATATCTATAATGATAGATCTTGATTAGGAGTATCTTTTTCTAGTACATGTCGAGTATCTATTTTGAAGTCTTGATCGATTTTGGGGGTTGGGAAGGATCAGGTGATGGTTTTGGGTGTGATTTGATTTTCGTCTAGAACATCAAAAATCCTTCAGGATGCTCCAAAATGACTCATCTATATCTATAATGATAGATCTTGATTAGAAGTATCTTTTTCTAGTACATGTCAAGTATCTATTTTGAAGTCTTGATCGATTTTGGGGGTTGGGAAGGATCAGGTGATGGTTTTGGGTGTGATTTGATTTTTGTCTAGAACATCAAAAATCCTTCAGGATGCTCCAAAATGACTCATCTATATCTATAATGATAGATCTTGATTAGGAGTATCTTTTTCTAGTACATGTCAAGTATCTATTTTGAAGTCTTGATCGATTTTGGGGGTTGGGAAGGATCAGGTGATGGTTTTGGGTGTGATTTGATTTTCGTCTAGAACATCAAAAATCCTTCAGGATGCTCTAAAATGACTCATATATATCTATAATGATAGATCTTGATTAGGAGTATCTTTTTCTAGTACATGTCAAGTATCTATTTTGAAGTCTTGATCGATTTTG
The DNA here is from genome assembly GCF_945859685.1 of Eupeodes corollae. Taxonomy (NCBI): domain Eukaryota; kingdom Metazoa; phylum Arthropoda; class Insecta; order Diptera; family Syrphidae; genus Eupeodes; species Eupeodes corollae. The sequence continues at coordinate 19,445 of NW_026605663.1, read as the reverse complement.
GGGGTTGGGAAGGATCAGGTGATGGATTTGGGTGTGATTTGATTTTCGTCTAGAACATCAAAATCCTTCAGGATGCTCCAAAATGACTCATCTATATCTATAATGATAGATCTTGATTAGGAGTATCTTTTTCTAGTACATGTCAAGTATCTATTTTGAAGTCTTGATCGATTTTGGGGGTTGGGAAGGATCAGGTGATGGTTTTGGGTGTGATTTGATTTTCGTCTAGAACATCAAAAATCCTTCAGGATGCTCCAAAATGACTCATCTATATCTATAATGATAGATCTTGATTAGGAGTATCTTTTTCTAGTACATGTCAAGTATCTATTTTGAAGTCTTGATCGATTTTGGGGGTTGGGAAGGATCAGGTGATGGTTTTGGGTGTGATTTGATTTTCGTCTAGAACATCAAAAATCCTTCAGGATGCTCCAAAATGACTCATCTATATCTATAATGATAGATCTTGATTAGGAGTATCTTTTTCTAGTACATGTCAAGTATCTATTTTGAAGTCTTGATCGATTTTGGGGGTTGGGAAGGATCAGGTGATGGTTTTGGGTGTGATTTGATTTTCGTCTAGAACATCAAAAATCCTTCAGGATGCTCCAAAATGACTCATCTATATCTATAATGATAGATCTTGATTAGGAGTATCTTTTTCTAGTACATGTCAAGTATCTATTTTGAAGTCTTGATCGATTTTGGGGGTTTTGAAGGATCAGGTGATGGTTTTGGGTGTGATTTGATTTTCGTCTAGAACATCAAAAATCCTTCAGGATGCTCCAAAATGACTCATCTATATCTATAATGATAGATCTTGATTAGGAGTATCTTTTTCTAGTACATGTCAAGTATCTATTTTGAAGTCTTGATCGATTTTGGGGGTTGGGAAGGATCAGGTGATGGTTTTGGGTGTGATTTGATTTTCGTCTAGAACATCAAAAATCCTTCAGGATGCTCCAAAATGACTCATCTATATCTATAATGATAGATCTTGATTAGGAGTATCTTTTTCTAGTACATGTCAAGTATCTATTTTGAAGTCTTGATCGATTTTGGGGGTTGGGAAGGATCAGGTGATGGTTTTGGGTGTGATTTGATTTTCGTCTAGAACATCAAAAATCCTTCAGGATGCTCCAAAATGACTCATCTATATCTATAATGATAGATCTTGATTAGGAGTATCTTTTTCTAGTACATGTCAAGTATCTATTTTGAAGTCTTGATCGATTTTGGGGGTTGGGAAGGATCAGGTGATGGTTTTGGGTGTGATTTGATTTTCGTCTAGAACATCAAAAATCCTTCAGGATGCTCCAAAATGACTCATCTATATCTATAATGATAGATCTTGATTAGGAGTATCTTTTTCTAGTACATGTCAAGTATCTATTTTGAAGTCTTGATCGATTTTGGGGGTTGGGAAGGATCAGGTGATGGTTTTGGGTGTGATTTGATTTTCGTCTAGAACATCAAAAATCCTTCAGGATGCTCCAAAATGACTCATCTATATCTATAATGATAGATCTTGATTAGGAGTATCTTTTTCTAGTACATGTCAAGTATCTATTTTGAAGTCTTGATCGATTTTGGGGTTGGGAAGGATCAGGTGATGGTTTTGGGTGTGATTTGATTTTCGTCTAGAACATCAAAAATCCTTCAGGATGCTCCAAAATGACTCATCTATATCTATAATGATAGATCTTGATTAGGAGTATCTTTTTCTAGTACATGTCAAGTATCTATTTTGAAGTCTTGATCGATTTTGGGGGTTGGGAAGGATCAGGTGATGGTTTTTGGGTGTGATTTGATTTTCGTCTAGAACATCAAAAATCCTTCAGGATGCTCCAAAATGACTCATCTATATCTATAATGATAGATCTTGATTAGGAGTACCTTTTTCTAGTACATGTCAAGTATCTATTTTGAAGTCTTGATCGATTTTGGGGGTTGGGAAGGATCAGGTGATGGTTTTGGGTGTGATTTGATTTTCGTCTAAAACATCAAAAATCCTTCAGGATGCTCCAAAATGACTCATCTATATCTATAATGATAGATCTTGATTAGGAGTATCTTTTTCTAGTACATGTCAAGTATCTATTTTGAAGTCTTGATCGATTTTGGGGGTTTTGAAGGATCAGGTGATGGTTTTGGGTGTGATTTGATTTTCGTCTAGAACATCAAAAATCCTTCAGGATGCTCCAAAATGACTCATCTATATCTATAATGATAGATCTTGATTAGGAGTATCTTTTTCTAGTACATGTCAAGTATCTATTTTGAAGTCTTGATCGATTTTGGGGGTTGGGAAGGATCAGGTGATGGTTTTGGGTGTGATTTGATTTTCGTCTAGAACATCAAAAATCCTTCAGGATGCTCCAAAATGACTCATCTATATCTATAATGATAGATCTTGATTAGGAGTATCTTTTTCTAGTACATGTCAAGTATCTATTTTGAAGTCTTGATCGATTTTGGGGGTTGGGAAGGATCAGGTGATGGTTTTGGGTGTGATTTGATTTTCGTCTAGAACATCAAAAATCCTTCAGGATGCTCCAAAATGACTCATCTATATCTATAATGATAGATCTTGATTAGGAGTATCTTTTTCTAGTACATGTCAAGTATCTATTTTGAAGTCTTGATCGATTTTGGGGGTTGGGAAGGATCAGGTGATGGTTTTGGGTGTGATTTGATTTTCGTCTAGAACATCAAAAATCCTTCAGGATGCTCCAAAATGACTCATCTATATCTATAATGATAGATCTTGATTAGGAGTATCTTTTTCTAGTACATGTCAAGTATCTATTTTGAAGTCTTGATCGATTTTGGGGGTTGGGAAGGATCAGGTGATGGTTTTGGGTGTGATTTGATTTTCGTCTAGAACATCAAAAATCCTTCAGGATGCTCTAAAATGACTCATCTATATCTATAATGATAGATCTTGATTAGGAGTATCTTTTTCTAGTACATGTCAAGTATCTATTTTGAAGTCTTGATCGATTTTGGGGGTTGGGAAGGATCAGGTGATGGTTTTGGGTGTGATTTGATTTTCGTCTAGAACATCAAAAATCCTTCAGGATGCTCCAAAATGACTCATCTATATCTATAATGATAGATCTTGATTAGGAGTATCTTTTTCTAGTACATGTCAAGTATCTATTTTGAAGTCTTGATCGATTTTGGGGGTTGGGAAGGATCAGGTGATGGTTTTGGGTGTGATTTGATTTTCGTCTAGAACATCAAAAATCCTTCAGGATGCTCCAAAATGACTCATCTATATCTATAATGATAGATCTTGATTAGGAGTATCTTTTTCTAGTACATGTCAAGTATCTATTTTGAAGTCTTGATCGATTTTGGGGGTTGGGAAGGATCAGGTGATGGTTTTGGGTGTGATTTGATTTTCGTCTAGAACATCAAAAATCCTTCAGGATGCTCCAAAATGACTCATCTATATCTATAATGATATATCTTGATTAGGAGTATCTTTTTCTAGTACATGTCAAGTAACTATTTTGAAGTCTTGATCGATTTTGGGGGTTGGGAAGGATCAGGTGATGGTTTTGGGTGTGATTTGATTTTCGTCTAGAACATCAAAAATCCTTCAGGATGCTCCAAAATGACTCATCTATATCTATAATGATAGATCTTGATTAGGAGTATCTTTTTCTAGTACATGTCAAGTATCTATTTTGAAGTCTTGATCGATTTTGGGGGTTGGGAAGGATCAGGTGATGGTTTTGGGTGTGATTTGATTTTCGTCTAGAACATCAAAAATCCTTCAGGATGCTCCAAAATGACTCATCTATATCTATAATGATAGATCTTGATTAGGAGTATCTTTTTCTAGTACATGTCAAGTATCTATTTTGAAGTCTTGATCGATTTTGGGGGTTGGGAAGGATCAGGTGATGGTTTTGGGTGTGATTTGATTTTCGTCTAGAACATCAAAAATCCTTCAGGATGCTCCAAAATGACTCATCTATATCTATAATGATAGATCTTGATTAGGAGTATCTTTTTCTAGTACATGTCAAGTATCTATTTTGAAGTCTTGATCGATTTTGGGGGTTGGGAAGGATCAGGTGATGGTTTTGGGTGTGATTTGATTTTCGTCTAGAACATCAAAAAATCCTTCAGGATGCTCCAAAATGACTCATCTATATCTATAATGATAGATCTTGATTAGGAGTATCTTTTTCTAGTACATGTCAAGTATCTATTTTGAAGTCTTGATCGATTTTGGGGGTTGGGAAGGATCAGGTGATGGTTTTGGGTGTGATTTGATTTTCGTCTAGAACATCAAAAATCCTTCAGGATGCTCCAAAATGACTCATCTATATCTATAATGATAGATCTTGATTAGGAGTATCTTTTTCTAGTACATGTCAAGTATCTATTTTGAAGTCTTGATCGATTTTGGGGGTTGGGAAGGATCAGGTGATGGTTTTGGGTGTGATTTGATTTTCGTCTAGAACATCAAAAATCCTTCAGGATGCTCCAAAATGACTCATCTATATCTATAATGATAGATCTTGATTAGGAGTATCTTTTTCTAGTACATGTCAAGTATCTATTTTGAAGTCTTGATCGATTTTGGGGGTTGGGAATGATCAGGTGATGGTTTTGGGTGTGATTTGATTTTCGTCTAGAATATCAAAAATCCTTCAGGATGCTCCAAAATGACTCATCTATATCTATAATGATAGATCTTGATTAGGAGTATCTTTTTCTAGTACATGTCAAGTATCTATTTTGAAGTCTTGATCGATTTTGGGGGTTGGGAAGGATCAGGTGATGGTTTTGGGTATGATTTGATTTTCGTCTAGAACATCAAAAATCCTTCAGGATGCTCCAAAATGACTCATCTATATCTATAATGATAGATCTTGATTAGGAGTATCTTTTTCTAGTACATGTCAAGTATCTATTTTGAAGTCTTGATCGATTTTGGGGGTTGGGAAGGATCAGGTGATGGTTTTGGGTGTGATTTGATTTTCGTCTAGAACATCAAAAATCCTTCAGGATGCTCCAAAATGACTCATCTATGTCTATAATGATAGATCTTGATTAGGAGTATCTTTTTCTAGTACATATCAAGTATCTATTTTGAAGTCTTGATCGATTTTGGGGGTTGGGAAGGATCAGGTGATGGTTTTGGGTGTGATTTGATTTTCGTCTAGAACATCAAAAATCCTTCAGGATGCTCCAAAATGACTCATCTATATCTATAATGATAGATCTTGATTAGGAGTATCTTTTTCTAGTACATGTCAAGTATCTATTTTGAAGTCTTGATCGATTTTGGGGGTTGGGAAGGATCAGGTGATGGTTTTGGGTGTGATTTGATTTTCGTCTAGAACATCAAAAATCCTTCAGGATGCTCCAAAATGACTCATCTATATCTATAATGATAGATCTTGATTAGGAGTATCTTTTTCTAGTACATGTCAAGTATCTATTTTGAAGTCTTGATCGATTTTGGGGGTTGGGAAGGATCAGGTGATGGTTTTGGGTGTGATTTGATTTTCGTCTAGAACATCAAAAATCCTTCAGGATGCTCCAAAATGACTCATCTATATCTATAATGATAGATCTTGATTAGGAGTATCTTTTTCTAGTACATGTCAAGTATCTATTTTGAAGTCTTGATCGATTTTGGGGGTTGGGAAGGATCAGGTGATGGTTTTGGGTGTGATTTGATTTTCGTCTAGAACATCAAAAATCCTTCAGGATGCTCCAAAATGACTCATCTATATCTATAATGATAGATCTTGATTAGGAGTATCTTTTTCTAGTACATGTCAAGTATCTATTTTGAAGTCTTGATCGATTTTGGGGGTTGGGAAGGATCAGGTGATGGTTTTGGGTGTGATTTGATTTTCGTCTAGAACATCAAAAATCCTTCAGGATGCTCCAAAATGACTCATCTATATCTATAATGATAGATCTTGATTAGGAGTATCTTTTTCTAGTACATGTCAAGTATCTATTTTGAAGTCTTGATCGATTTTGGGGGTTTTGAAGGATCAGGTGATGGTTTTGGGTGTGATTTGATTTTCGTCTAGAACATCAAAAATCCTTCAGGATGCTCCAAAATGACTCATCTATATCTATAATGATAGATCTTGATTAGGAGTATCTTTTTCTAGTACATGTCAAGTATCTATTTTGAAGTCTTGATCGATTTTGGGGGTTGGGAAGGATCAGGTGATGGTTTTGGGTGTGATTTGATTTTCGTCTAGAACATCAAAAATCCTTCAGGATGCTCCAAAATGACTCATCTATATCTATAATGATAGATCTTGATTAGGAGTATCTTTTTCTAGTACATGTCAAGTATCTATTTTGAAGTCTTGATCGATTTTGGGGGTTGGGAAGGATCAGGTGATGGTTTTGGGTGTGATTTGATTTTCGTCTAGAACATCAAAAATCCTTCAGGATGCTCCAAAATGACTCATCTATATCTATAATGATAGATCTTGATTAGGAGTATCTTTTTCTAGTACATGTCAAGTATCTATTTTGAAGTCTTGATCGATTTTGGGGGTTGGGAAGGATCAGGTGATGGTTTTGGGTGTGATTTGATTTTCGTCTAGAACATCAAAAATCCTTCAGGATGCTCCAAAATGACTCATCTATATCTATAATGATAGATCTTGATTAGGAGTATCTTTTTCTAGTACATGTCAAGTATCTATTTTGAAGTCTTGATCGATTTTGGGGGTTGGGAAGGATCAGGTGATGGTTTTGGGTGTGATTTGATTTTCGTCTAGAACATCAAAAATCCTTCAGGATGCTCCAAAATGACTCATCTATATCTATAATGATAGATCTTGATTAGGAGTATCTTTTTCTAGTACATGTCAAGTATCTATTTTGAAGTCTTGATCGATTTTGGGGGTTGGGAAGGATCAGGTGATGGTTTTGGGTGTGATTTGATTTTCGTCTAGAACATCAAAAATCCTTCAGGATGCTCCAAAATGACTCATCTATATCTATAATGATAGATCTTGATTAGGAGTATCTTTTTCTGGTACATGTCAAGTATCTATTTTGAAGTCTTGATCGATTTTGGGGGTTTTGAAGGATCAGGTGATGGTTTTGGGTGTGATTTGATTTTCGTCTAGAACATCAAAAATCCTTCAGGATGCTCCAAAATGACTCATCTATATCTATAATGATAGATCTTGATTAGGAGTATCTTTTTCTAGTACATGTCAAGTATCTATTTTGAAGTCTTGATCGATTTTGGGGGTTGGGAAGGATCAGGTGATGGTTTTGGGTGTGATTTGATTTTCGTCTAGAACATCAAAAATCCTTCAGGATGCTCCAAAATGACTCATCTATATCTATAATGATAGATCCTGATTAGGAGTATCTTTTTCTGGTACATGTCAAGTATCTATTTTGAAGTCTTGATCGATTTTGGGGGTTTTGAAGGATCAGGTGATGGTTTTGGGTGTGATTTGATTTTCGTCTAGAACATCAAAAATCCTTCAGGATGCTCCAAAATGACTCATCTATATCTATAATGATAGATCTTGATTAGGAGTATCTTTTTCTAGTACATGTCAAGTATCTATTTTGAAGTCTTGATCGATTTTGGGGGTTGGGAAGGATCAGGTTATGGTTTTGGGTGTGATTTGATTTTCGTCTAGAACATCAAAAATCCTTCAGGATGCTCCAAAATGACTCATCTATATCTATAATGAAAGATCTTGATTAGGAGTATCTTTTTCTAGTACATGTCAAGTATCTATTTTGAAGTCTTGATCGATCTTGGGGGTTGGGAAGGATCAGGTGATGGTTTTGGGTGTGATTTGATTTTCGTCTAGAACATCAAAAATCCTTCAGGATGCTCCAAAATGACTCATCTATATCTATAATGATAGATCTTGATTAGGAGTATCTTTTTCTAGTACATGTCAAGTATCTATTTTGAAGTCTTGATCGATTTTGGGGGTTGGGAAGGATCAGGTGATGGTTTTGGGTGTGATTTGATTTTCGTCTAGAACATCAAAAATCCTTCAGGATGCTCCAAAATGACTCATCTATATCTATAATGATAGATCTTGATTAGGAGTATCTTTTTCTAGTACATGTCAAGTATCTATTTTGAAGTCTTGATCGATTTTGGGGGTTGGGAAGGATCAGGTGATGGTTTTGGGTGTGATTTGATTTTCGTCTAGAACATCAAAAATCCTTCAGGATGCTCCAAAATGACTCATCTATATCTATAATGATAGATCTTGATTAGGAGTATCTTTTTCTAGTACATGTCAAGTATCTATTTTGAAGTCTTGATCGATTTTGGGGGTTGGGAAGGATCAGGTGATGGTTTTGGGTGTGATTTGATTTTCGTCTAGAACATCAAAAATCCTTCAGGATGCTCCAAAATGACTCATCTATATCTAAATTGATAGATCTTGATTAGGAGTATCTTTTTCTAGTACATGTCAAGTATCTATTTTGAAGTCTTGATCGATTTTAGGGGTTGGGAAGGATCAGGTGATGGTTTTGGGTGTGATTTGATTTTCGTCTAGAACATCAAAAATCCTTCAGGATGCTCCAAAATGACTCATCTATATCTATAATGATAGATCTTGATTAGGAGTATCTTTTTCTAGTACATGTCAAGTATCTATTTTGAAGTCTTGATCGATTTTGGGGGTTGGGAAGGATCAGGTGATGGTTTTGGGTGTGATTTGATTTTCGTCTAGAACATCAAAAATCCTTCAGGATGCTCCAAAATGACTCATCTATATCTATAATGATAGATCTTGATTAGGAGTATCTTTTTCTAGTACATGTCAAGTATCTATTTTGAAGTCTTGATCGATTTTCGGGGTTGGGAAGGATCAGGTGATGGTTTTGGGTGTGATTTGATTTTCGTCTAGAACATCAAAAATCCTTCAGGATGCTCCAAAATGACTCATCTATATCTATAATGATAGATCTTGATTAGGAGTATCTTTTTCTAGTACATGTCAAGTATCTATTTTGAAGTCTTGATCGATTTTGGGGGTTGGGAAGGATCAGGTGATGGTTTTGGGTGTGATTTGATTTTCGTCTAGAACATCAAAAATCCTTCAGGATGCTCCAAAATGACTCATCTATATCTATAATGATAGATCTTGATTAGGAGTATCTTTTTCTAGTACATGTCAAGTATCTATTTTGAAGTCTTGATCGATTTTGGTGGTTGGGAAGGATCAGGTGATGGTTTTGGGTGTGATTTGATTTTCGTCTAGAACATCAAAAATCCTTCAGGATGCTCCAAAATGACTCATCTATATCTATAATGATAGATCTTGATTAGGAGTATCTTTTTCTAGTACATGTCAAGTATCTATTTTGAAGTCTTGATCGATTTTGGGGGTTGGGAAGGATCAGGTGATGGTTTTGGGTGTGATTTGATTTTCGTCTAGAACATCAAAAATCCTTCAGGATGCTCCAAAATGACTCATCTATATCTATAATGATAGATCTTGATTAGGAGTATCTTTTTCTAGTACATGTCAAGTATCTATTTTGAAGTCTTGATCGATTTTGGGGGTTGGGAAGGATCAGGTGATGGTTTTGGGTGTGATTTGATTTTCGTCTAGAACATCAAAAATCCTTCAGGATGCTCCAAAATGACTCATCTATATCTATAATGATAGATCTTGATTAGGAGTATCTTTTTCTAGTACATGTCAAGTATATATTTTGAAGTCTTGATCGATTTTGGGGGTTGGGAAGGATCAGGTGATGGTTTTGGGTGTGATTTGATTTTCGTCTAGAACATCAAAAATCCTTCAGGATGCTCCAAAATGACTCATCTTTATCTATAATGATAGATCTTGATTAGGAGTATCTTTTTCTAGTACATGTCAAGTATCTATTTTGAAGTCTTGATCGATTTTGGGGGTTGGGAAGGATCAGGTGATGGTTTTGGGTGTGATTTGATTTTCGTCTAGAACATCAAAAATCTTTCAGGATGCTCCAAAATGACTCATCTATATCTATAATGATAGATCTTGATTAGGAGTATCTTTTTCTAGTACATGTCAAGTATCTATTTTGAAGTCTTGATCGATTTTGGGGGTTGGGAAGGATCAGGTGATGGTTTTGGGTGTGATTTGATTTTCGTCTAGAACATCAAAAATCCTTCAGGATGCTCCAAAATGACTCATCTATATCTATAATGATAGATCTTGATTAGGAGTATCTTTTTCTAGTACATGTCAAGTATCTATTTTGAAGTCTTGATCGATTTTGGGGGTTGGGAAGGATCAGGTGATGGTTTTGGGTGTGATTTGATTTTCGTCTAGAACATCAAAAATCCTTCAGGATGCTCCAAAATGACTCATCTATATCTATAATGATAGATCTTGATTAGGAGTATCTTTTTCTAGTACATGTCAAGTATCTATTTTGAAGTCTTGATCGATTTTGGGGGTTGGGAAGGATCAGGTGATGGTTTTGGGTGTGATTTGATTTTCGTCTAGAACATCAAAAATCCTTCAGGATGCTCCAAAATGACTCATCTATATCTATAATGATAGATCTTGATTAGGAGTATCTTTTTCTAGTACATGTCAAGTATCTATTTTGAAGTATTGATCGATTTTGGGGGTTGGGAAGGATCAGGTGATGGTTTTGGGTGTGATTTGATTTTCGTCTAGAACATCAAAAATCCTTCAGGATGCTAGAAAATGACTCATCTATATCTATAATGATAGATCTTGATTAGGAGTATCTTTTTCTAGTACATGTCAAGTATCTATTTTGAAGTCTTGATCGATTTTGGGGGTTGGGAAGGATCAGGTGATGGTTTTGGGTGTGATTTGATTTTCGTCTAGAACATCAAAAATCCTTCAGGATGCTCCAAAATGACTCATCTATATCTATAATGATAGATCTTGATTAGGAGTATCTTTTTCTAGTACATGTCAAGTATCTATTTTGAAGTCTTGATCGATTTTGGGGGTTGGGAAGGATCAGGTGATGGTTTTGGGTGTGATTTGATTTTCGTCTAGAACATCAAAAATCCTTCAGGATGCTCCAAAATGACTCATCTATATCTATAATGATAGATCTTGATTAGGAGTATCTTTTTCTAGTACATGTCAAGTATCTATTTTGAAGTCTTGATCGATTTTGGGGGTTGTACATGTCAAGTATCTATTTTGAAGTCTTGATCGATTTTGGGGGTTGGGAAGGATCAGGTGATGGTTTTGGGTGTGATTTGATTTTCGTCTAGAACATCAAAAATCCTTCAGGATGCTCCAAAATGACTCATCTATATCTATAATGATAGATCTTGATTAGGAGTATCTTTTTCTAGTACATGTCAAGTATCTATTTTGAAGTCTTGATCGATTTTGGGGGTTGGGAAGGATCAGGTGATGGTTTTGGGTGTGATTTGATTTTCGTCTAGAACATCAAAAATCCTTCAGGATGCTCCAAAATGACTCATCTATATCTATAATGATAGACCTTGATTAGGAGTATCTTTTTCTAGTACATGTCAAGTATCTATTTTGAAGTCTTGATCGATTTTGGGGGTTGGGAAGGATCAGGTGATGGTTTTGGGTGTGATTTGATTTTCGTCTAGAACATCAAAAATCCTTCAGGATGCTCCAAAATGACTCATCTATATCTATAATGATAGATCTTGATTAGGAGTATCTTTTTGTAGTACATGTCAAGTATCTATTTTGAAGTCTTGATCGATTTTGGGGGTTGGGAAGGATCAGGTGATGGTTTTGGGTGTGATTTGATTTTCGTCTAGAACATCAAAAATCCTTCAGGATGCTCCAAAATGACTCATCTATATCTATAATGATAGATCTTGATTAGGAGTATCTTTTTCTAGTACATGTCAAGTATCTATTTTGAATCGATTTTGGGGGTTGGGAAGGATCAGGTGATGGTTTTGGGTGTGATTTGATTTTCGTCTAGAACATCAAAAATCCTTCAGGATGCTCCAAAATGACTCATCTATATCTATAATGATAGATCTTGATTAGGAGTATCTTTTTCTAGTACATGTCAAGTATCTATTTTGAAGTCTTGATCGATTTTGGGGGTTGGGAAGGATCAGGTGATGGTTTTGGGTGTGATTTGATTTTCGTCTAGAACATCAAAAATCCTTCAGGATGCTCCAAAATGACTCATCTTTATCTATAATGATAGATCTTGATTAGGAGTATCTTTTTCTAGTACATGTCAAGTATCTATTTTGAAGTCTTGATCGATTTTGGGGGTTGGGAAGGATCAGGTGATGGTTTTGGGTGTGATTTGATTTTCGTCTAGAACATCAAAAATCCTTCAGGATGCTCCAAAATGACTCATCTATATCTATAATGATAGATCTTGATTAGGAGTATCTTTTTCTAGTACATGTCAAGTATCTATTTTGAAGTCTTGATCGATTTTGGGGGTTGGGAAGGATCAGGTGATGGTTTTGGGTGTGATTTGATTTTCGTCTAGAACATCAAAAATCCTTCAGGATGCTCCAAAATGACTCATCTATATCTATAATGATAGATCTTGATTAGGAGTATCTTTTTCTAGTACATGTCAAGTATCTATTTTGAAGTCTTGATCGATTTTGGGGGTTGGGAAGGATCAGGTGATGGTTTTGGGTGTGATTTGATTTTCGTCTAGAACATCAAAAATCCTTCAGGATGCTCCAAAATGACTCATCTATATCTATAATGATAGATCTTGATTAGGAGTATCTTTTTCTAGTACATGTCAAGTATCTATTTTGAAGTCTTGATCGATTTTGGGGGTTGGGAAGGATCAGGTGATGGTTTTGGGTGTGATTTGATTTTCGTCTAGAACATCAAAAATCCTTCAGGATGCTCCAAAATGACTCATCTATATCTATAATGATAGATCTTGATTAGGAGTATCTTTTTCTAGTACATGTCAAGTATCTATTTTGAAGTATTGATCGATTTTGGGGGTTGGGAAGGATCAGGTGATGGTTTTGGGTGTGATTTGATTTTCGTCTAGAACATCAAAAATCCTTCAGGATGCTAGAAAATGACTCATCTATATCTATAATGATAGATCTTGATTAGGAGTATCTTTTTCTAGTACATGTCAAGTATCTATTTTGAAGTCTTGATCGATTTTGGGGGTTGGGAAGGATCAGGTGATGGTTTTGGGTGTGATTTGATTTTCGTCTAGAACATCAAAAATCCTTCAGGATGCTCCAAAATGACTCATCTATATCTATAATGATAGATCTTGATTAGGAGTATCTTTTTCTAGTACATGTCAAGTATCTATTTTGAAGTCTTGATCGATTTTGGGGGTTGGGAAGGATCAGGTGATGGTTTTGGGTGTGATTTGATTTTCGTCTAGAACATCAAAAATCCTTCAGGATGCTCCAAAATGACTCATCTATATCTATAATGATAGATCTTGATTAGGAGTATCTTTTTCTAGTACATGTCAAGTATCTATTTTGAAGTCTTGATCGATTTTGGGGGTTGGGAAGGATCAGGTGATGGTTTTGGGTGTGATTTGATTTTCGTCTAGAACATCAAAAATCCTTCAGGATGCTCCAAAATGACTCATCTATATCTATAATGATAGATCTTGATTAGGAGTATCTTTTTCTAGTACATGTCAAGTATCTATTTTGAAGTCTTGATCGATTTTGGGGGTTGGGAAGGATCAGGTGATGGTTTTGGGTGTGATTTGATTTTCGTCTAGAACATCAAAAATCCTTCAGGATGCTCCAAAATGACTCATCTATATCTATAATGATAGATCTTGATTAGGAGTATCTTTTTCTAGTACATGTCAAGTATCTATTTTGAAGTCTTGATCGATTTTGGGGGTTGGGAAGGATCAGGTGATGGTTTTGGGTGTGATTTGATTTTCGTCTAGAACATCAAAAATCCTTCAGGATGCTCCAAAATGACTCATCTATATCTATAATGATAGATCTTGATTAGGAGTATCTTTTTCTAGTACATGTCAAGTATCTATTTTGAAGTCTTGATCGATTTTGGGGGTTGGGAAGGATCAGGTGATGGTTTTGGGTGTGATTTGATTTTCGTCTAGAACATCAAAAATCCTTCAGGATGCTCCAAAATGACTCATCTATATCTTATATGATAGATCTTGATTAGGAGTATCTTTTTCTAGTACATGTCAAGTATCTATTTTGAAGTCTTGATCGATTTTGGGGGTTGGGAAGGATCAGGTGATGGTTTTGGGTGTGATTTGATTTTCGTCTAGAACATCAAAAATCCTTCAGGATGCTCCAAAATGACTCATCTATATCTATAATGATAGATCTTGATTAGGAGTATCTTTTTCTAGTACATGTCAAGTATCTATTTTGAAGTCTTGATCGATTTTGGGGGTTGGGAAGGATCAGGTGATGGTTTTGGGTGTGATTTGATTTTCGTCTAGAACATCAAAAATCCTTCAGGATGCTCCAAAATGACTCATCTATATCTATAATGATAGATCTTGATTAGGAGTATCTTTTTCTAGTACATGTCAAGTATCTATTTTGAAGTCTTGATCGATTTTGGGGGTTGGGAAGGATCAGGTGATGGTTTTGGGTGTGATTTGATTTTCGTCTAGAACATCAAAAATCCTTCAGGATGCTCCAAAATGACTCATCTATATCTATAATGATAGATCTTGATTAGGAGTATCTTTTTCTAGTACATGTCAAGTATCTATTTTGAAGTCTTGATCGATTTTGGGGGTTGGGAAGGATCAGGTGATGGTTTTGGGTGTGATTTGATTTTCGTCTAGAACATCAAAAATCCTTCAGGATGCTCCAAAATGACTCATCTATATCTATAATGATAGATCTTGATTAGGAGTATCTTTTTCTAGTACATGTCAAGTATCTATTTTGAAGTCTTGATCGATTTTGGGGGTTGGGAAGGATCAGGTGATGGTTTTGGGTGTGATTTGATTTTCGTCTAGAACATCAAAAATCCTTCAGGATGCTCCAAAATGACTCATCTATATCTATAATGATAGATCTTGATTAGGAGTATCTTTTTCTAGTACATGTCAAGTATCTATTTTGAAGTCTTGATCGATTTTGGGGGTTGGGAAGGATCAGGTGATGGTTTTGGGTGTGATTTGATTTTCGTCTAGAACATCAAAAATCCTTCAGGATGCTCCAAAATGACTCATCTATATCTATAATGATAGATCTTGATTAGGAGTATCTTTTTCTAGTACATGTCAAGTATCTATTTTGAAGTCTTGATCGATTTTGGGGGTTGGGAAGGATCAGGTGATGGTTTTGGGTGTGATTTGATTTTCGTCTAGAACATCAAAAATCCTTCAGGATGCTCCAAAATGACTCATCTATATCTTTAATGATAGATCTTGATTAGGAGTATCTTTTTCTAGTACATGTCAAGTATCTATTTTGAAGTCTTGATCGATTTTGGGGGTTGGGAAGGATCAGGTGATGGTTTTGGGTGTGATTTGATTTTCGTCTAGAACATCAAAAATCCTTCAGGATGCTCCAAAATGACTCATCTATATCTATAATGATAGATCTTGATTAGGAGTATCTTTTTCTAGTACATGTCAAGTATCTATTTTGAAGTCTTGATCGATTTTGGGGGTTGGGAAGGATCAGGTGATGGTTTTGGGTGTGATTTGATTTTCGTCTAGAACATCAAAAATCCTTCAGGATGCTCCAAAATGACTCATCTATATCTATAATGATAGATCTTGATTAGGAGTATCTTTTTCTAGTACATGTCAAGTATCTATTTTGAAGTCTTGATCGATTTTGGGGGTTGGGAAGGATCAGGTGATGGTTTTGGGTGTGATTTGATTTTTGTCTAGAACATCAAAAATCCTTCAGGATGCTCCAAAATGACTCATCTATATCTATAATGATAGATCTTGATTAGGAGTATCTTTTTCTAGTACATGTCAAGTATCTATTTTGAAGTCTTGATCGATTTTGGGGGTTGGGAAGGATCAGGTGATGGTTTTGGGTGTGATTTGATTTTCGTCTAGAACATCAAAAATCCTTCAGGATGCTCCAAAATGACTCATCTATATCTATAATGATAGATCTTGATTAGGAGTATCTTTTTCTAGTACATGTCAAGTATCTATTTTGAAGTCTTGATCGATTTTGGGGGTTGGGAAGGATCAGGTGATGGTTTTGGGTGTGATTTGATTTTCGTCTAGAACATCAAAAATCCTTCAGGATGCTCCAAAATGACTCATCTATATCTATAATGATAGATCTTGATTAGGAGTATCTTTTTCTAGTACATGTCAAGTATCTTTTTTGAAGTCTTGATCGATTTTGGGGGTTGGGAAGGATCAGGTGATGGTTTTGGGTGTGATTTGATTTTCGTCTAGAACATCAAAAATCCTTCAGGATGCTCCAAAATGACTCATCTATATCTATAATGATAGATCTTGATTAGGAGTATCTTTTTCTAGTACATGTCAAGTATCTATTTTGAAGTCTTGATCGATTTTGGGGGTTGTTAAGGATCAGGTGATGGTTTTGGGTGTGATTTGATTTTCGTCTAGAACATCAAAAATCCTTCAGGATGCTCCAAAATGACTCATCTATATCTATAATGATAGATCTTGATTAGGAGTATCTTTTTCTAGTACATGTCAAGTATCTATTTTGAAGTCTTGATCGATTTTGGGGGTTGGGAAGGATCAGGTGATGGTTTTGGGTGTGATTTGATTTTCGTCTAGAACATCAAAAATCCTTCAGGATGCTCCAAAATGACTCATCTATATCTATAATGATAGATCTTGATTAGGAGTATCTTTTTCTAGTACATGTCAAGTATCTATTTTGAAGTCTTGATCGATTTTGGGGGTTGGGAAGGATCAGGTGATGGTTTTGGGTGTGATTTGATTTTCGTCTAGAACATCAAAAATCCTTCAGGATGCTCCAAAATGACTCATCTATATCTATAATGATAGATCTTGATTAGGAGTATCTTTTTCTAGTACATGTCAAGTATCTATTTTGAAGTCTTGATCGATTTTGGGGGTTGGGAAGGATCAGGTGATGGTTTTGGGTGTGATTTGATTTTCGTCTAGAACATCAAAAATCCTTCAGGATGCTCCAAAATGACTCATCTATATCTATAATGATAGATCTTGATTAGGAGTATCTTTTTCTAGTACATGTCAAGTATCTATTTTGAAGTCTTGATCGATTTTGGGGGTTGGGAAGGATCAGGTGATGGTTTTGGGTGTGATTTGATTTTCGTCTAGAACATCAAAAATCCTTCAGGATGCTCCAAAATGACTCATATATATCTATAATGATAGATCTTGATTAGGAGTATCTTTTTCTAGTACATGTCAAGTATCTATTTTGAAGTCTTGATCGATTTTGGGGGTTGGGAAGGATCAGGTGATGGTTTTGGGTGTGATTTGATTTTCGTCTAGAACATCAAAAATCCTTCAGGATGCTCCAAAATGACTCATCTATATCTATAATGATAGATCTTGATTAGGAGTATCTTTTTCTAGTACATGTCAAGTATCTATTTTGAAGTCTTGATCGATTTTGGGGGTTGGGAAGGATCAGGTGATGGTTTTGGGTGCGATTTGATTTTCGTCTAGAACATCAAAAATCCTTCAGGATGCTCCAAAATGACTCATCTATATCTATAATGATAGATCTTGATTAGGAGTATCTTTTTTTAGTACATGTCAAGTATCTATTTTGAAGTCTTGATCGATTTTGGGGGTTGGGAAGGATCAGGTGATGGTTTTGGGTGTGATTTGATTTTTGTCTAGAACATCAAAAATCCTTCAGGATGCTCCAAAATGACTCATCTATATCTATAATGATAGATCTTGATTAGGAGTATCTTTTTCTAGTACATGTCAAGTATCTATTTTGAAGTCTTGATCGATTTTGGGGGTTGGGAAGGATCAGGTGATGGTTTTGGGTGTGATTTGATTTTCGTCTAGAACATCAAAAATCCTTCAGGATGCTCCAAAATGACTCATCTATATCTATAATGATAGATCTTGATTAGGAGTATCTTTTTCTAGTACATGTCAAGTATCTATTTTGAAGTCTTGATCGATTTTGGGGGTTGGGAAGGATCAGGTGATGGTTTTGGGTGTGATTTGATTTTCGTCTAGAACATCAAAAATCCTTCAGGATGCTCCAAAATGACTCATCTATATCTATAATGATAGATCTTGATTAGGAGTATCTTTTTCTAGTACATGTCAAGTATCTATTTTGAAGTCTTGATCGATTTTGGGGGTTGGGAAGGATCAGGTGATGGTTTTGGGTGTGATTTGATTTTCGTCTAGAACATCAAAAATCCTTCAGGATGCTCCAAAATGACTCATCTATATCTATAATGATAGATCTTGATTAGGAGTATCTTTTTCTAGTACATGTCAAGTATCTATTTTGAAGTCTTGATCGATTTTGGGGGTTGGGAAGGATCAGGTGATGGTTTTGGGTGTGATTTGATTTTCGTCTAGAACATCAAAAATCCTTCAGGATGCTCCAAAATGACTCATCTATATCTATAATGATAGATCTTGATTAGGAGTATCTTTTTCTAGTACATGTCAAGTATCTATTTTGAAGTCTTGATCGATTTTGGGGGTTGGGAAGGATCAGGTGATGGTTTTGGGTGTGATTTGATTTTCGTCTAGAACATCAAAAATCCTTCAGGATGCTCCAAAATGACTCATCTATATCTATAATGATAGATCTTGATTAGGAGTATCTTTTTCTAGTACATGTCAAGTATCTATTTTGAAGTCTTGATCGATTTTGCTGGTTGGGAAGGATCAGGTGATGGTTTTGGGTGTGATTTGATTTTCGTCTAGAACATCAAAAATCCTTCAGGATGCTCCAAAATGACTCATCTATATCTATAATGATAGATCTTGATTAGGAATATCTTTTTTTAGTACATGTCAAGTATCTATTTTGAAGTCTTGATCGATTTTGGGGGTTGGGAAGGATCAGGTGATGGTTTTGGGTGTGATTTGATTTTCGTCTAGAACATCAAAAATCCTTCAGGATGCTCCAAAATGACTCATCTATATCTATAATGATAGATCTTGATTAGGAGTATCTTTTTCTAGTACATGTCAAGTATCTATTTTGAAGTCTTGATCGATTTTGGGGGTTGGGAAGGATCAGGTGATGGTTTTGGGTGTGATTTGATTTTCGTCTAGAACATCAAAAATCCTTCAGGATGCTCCAAAATGACTCATCTATATCTATAATGATAGATCTTGATTAGGAGTATCTTTTTCTAGTACATGTCAAGTATCTATTTTGAAGTCTTGATCGATTTTGGGGGTTGGGAAGGATCAGGTGATGGTTTTGGGTGTGATTTGATTTTCGTCTAGAACATCAAAAATCCTTCAGGATGCTCCAAAATGACTCATCTATATCTATAATGATAGAT
>NW_026605662.1:0-30655 GCF_945859685.1 Eupeodes corollae | reverse complement strand
GATCTAGACCACTTAGATGGCTGAAATTTCAGGATTGTGATCTAGGAATCATTCCCTTTCCATTGGTGTGCCTATCTTTGAATAAGACCAACTCTACAACAAGTTATGGGCAAAAATCCATGTCCAAACTTTAAATGCGAATATCTCGCTTAAAACGCATCTAAAAGGTATCAAAGTCGGCACCTAATGGACAATTTTTGAACTCCAATATTTCTTGATCTAGACCACTTAGATGGCTGAAATTTCAGGATTGTGATCTAGGAATCATTCCCTTTCCATTGGTGTGCCTATCTTTGAATAAGACCAACTCTACAACAAGTTATGGGCAAAAATCCATGTCCAAACTTTAAATGCGAATATCTCGCTTAAAACGCATCTAAAAGGTATCAAAGTCGGCACCTAATGGACAATTTTTGAACTCCAATATTTCTTGATCTAGACCACCTAGATGGCTGAAATTTCAGGATTGTGATCTAGGAATCATTCCCTTTCCATTGGTGTGCCTATCTTTGAATAAGACCAACTCTACAACATGTTATGGGCAAAAATCCATGTCCAAACTTTAAATGCGAATATCTCGCTTAAAACGCATCTAAAAGGTATCAAAGTCGGCACCTAATGGACAATTTTTAAACTCCAATATTTCTTGATCTAGACCACCTAGATGGCTGAAATTTCAGGAATTTGATCTAGGAATCATTCTCTTTCCATTGGTGTGCCTATCTTTGAATAAGACCAACTCTACAACAAGTTATGGGCAAAAATCCATGTCCAAACTTTAAATGCGAATATCTCGCTTAAAACGCATCTAAAAGGTATCAAAGTCGGCACCTAATGGACAATTTTTGAACTCCAATATTTCTTGATCTAGACCACCTAGATGGCTGAAATTTCAGGATTGTGATCTAGGAATCATTCCCTTTCCATTGGTGTGCCTATCTTTGAATAAGACCAACTCTACAACAAGTTATGGGCAAAAATCCATGTCCAAACTTTAAATGCGAATATCTCGCTTAAAACGCATCTAAAAGGTATCAAAGTCGGCACCTAATGGACAATTTTTGAACTCCAATATTTCTTGATCTAGACCACCTAGATGGCTGAAATTTCAGGATTGTGATCTAGGAATCATTCCCTTTCCATTGGTGTGCCTATCTTTGAATAAGACCAACTCTACAACAAGTTATGGGCAAAAATCCATGTCCAAACTTTAAATGCGAATATCTCGCTTAAAACGCATCTAAAAGGTATCAAAGTCGGCACCTAATGGACAATTTTTGAACTCCAATATTTCTTGATCTAGACCACCTAGATGGCTGAAATTTCAGGATTGTGATCTAGGAATCATTCCCTTTCCATTGGTGTGCCTATCTTTGAATAAGACCAACTCTACAACAAGTTATGGGCAAAAATCCATGTCCAAACTTTAAATGCGAATATCTCGCTTAAAACGCATCTAAAATATATCAAAGTCGGCACCTAATGGACAATTTTTGAACTCCAATATTTCTTGATCTAGACCACCTAGATGGCTGAAATTTCAGGATTGTGATCTAGGAATCATTCCCTTTCCATTGGTGTGCCTATCTTTGAATAAGACCAACTCTACAACATGTTATGGGCAAAAATCCATGTCCAAACTTTAAATGCGAATATCTCGCTTAAAACGCATCTAAAATATATCAAAGTCGGCACCTAATGGACAATTTTTGAACTCCAATATTTCTTGATCTAGACCACCTAGATGGCTGAAATTTCAGGATTGTGATCTAGGAATCATTCCCTTTCCATTGGTGTGCCTATCTTTGAATAAGACCAACTCTACAACAAGTTATGGGCAAAAATCCATGTCCAAACTTTAAATGCGAATATCTCGCTTAAAACGCATCTAAAAGGTATCAAAGTCGGCACCTAATGGACAATTTTTGAACTCCAATATTTCTTGATCTAGACCACCTAGATGGCTGAAATTTCAGGATTGTGATCTAGGAATCATTCCCTTTCCATTGGTGTGCCTATCTTTGAATAAGACCAACTCTACAACATGTTATGGGCAAAAATCCATGTCCAAACTTTAAATGCGAATATCTCGCTTAAAACGCATCTAAAAGGTATCAAAGTCGGCACCTAATGGACAATTTTTAAACTCCAATATTTCTTGATCTAGACCACCTAGATGGCTGAAATTTCAGGAATTTGATCTAGGAATCATTCTCTTTCCATTGGTGTGCCTATCTTTGAATAAGACCAACTCTACAACAAGTTATGGGCAAAAATCCATGTCCAAACTTTAAATGCGAATATCTCGCTTAAAACGCATCTAAAAGGTATCAAAGTCGGCACCTAATGGACAATTTTTGAACTCCAATATTTCTTGATCTAGACCACCTAGATGGCTGAAATTTCAGGATTGTGATCTAGGAATCATTCCCTTTCCATTGGTGTGCCTATCTTTGAATAAGACCAACTCTACAATAAGTTATGGGCAAAAATCCATGTCCAAACTTTAAATGCGAATATCTCGCTTAAAACGCATCTAAAAGGTATCAAAGTCGGCACCTAATGGACAATTTTTGAACTCCAATATTTCTTGATCTAGACCACCTAGATGGCTGAAATTTCAGGATTGTGATCTAGGAATCATTCCCTTTCCATTGGTGTGCCTATCTTTGAATAAGACCAACTCTACAACAAGTTATGGGCAAAAATCCATGTCCAAACTTTAAATGCGAATATCTCGCTTAAAACGCATCTAAAATATATCAAAGTCGGCACCTAATGGACAATTTTTGAACTCCAATATTTCTTGATCTAGACCACCTAGATGGCTGAAATTTCAGGATTGTGATCTAGGAATCATTCCCTTTCCATTGGTGTGCCTATCTTTGAATAAGACCAACTCTACAACAAGTTATGGGCAAAAATCCATGTCCAAACTTTAAATGCGAATATCTCGCTTAAAACGCATCTAAAATATATCAAAGTCGGCACCTAATGGACAATTTTTGAACTCCAATATTTCTTGATCTAGACCACCTAGATGGCTGAAATTTCAGGATTGTGATCTAGGAATCATTCCCTTTCCATTGGTGTGCCTATCTTTGAATAAGACCAACTCTACAACAAGTTATGGGCAAAAATCCATGTCCAAACTTTAAATGCGAATATCTCGCTTAAAACGCATCTAAAAGGTATCAAAGTCGGCACCTAATGGACAATTTTTGAACTCCAATATTTCTTGATCTAGACCACCTAGATGGCTGAAATTTCAGGATTGTGATCTAGGAATCATTCCCTTTCCATTGGTGTGCCTATCTTTGAATAAGACCAACTCTACAACAAGTTATGGGCAAAAATCCATGTCCAAACTTTAAATGCGAATATCTCGCTTAAAACGCATCTAAAATATATCAAAGTCGGCACCTAATGGACAATTTTTGAACTCCAATATTTCTTGATCTAGACCACCTAGATGGCTGAAATTTCAGGATTGTGATCTAGGAATCATTCCCTTTCCATTGGTGTGCCTATCTTTGAATAAGACCAACTCTACAACAAGTTATGGGCAAAAATCCATGTCCAAACTTTAAATGCGAATATCTCGCTTAAAACGCATCTAAAAGGTATCAAAGTCGGCACCTAATGGACAATTTTTGAACTCCAATATTTCTTGATCTAGACCACCTAGATGGCTGAAATTTCAGGATTGTGATCTAGGAATCATTCCCTTTCCATTGGTGTGTCTATCTTTGAATAAGACCAACTCTACAACAAGTTATGGGCAAAAATCCATGTCCAAACTTTAAATGCGAATATCTCGCTTAAAACGCATCTAAAAGGTATCAAAGTCGGCACCTAATGGACAATTTTTGAACTCCAATATTTCTTGATCTAGACCACCTAGATGGCTGAAATTTCAGGATTGTGATCTAGGAATCATTCCCTTTCCATTGGTGTGCCTATCTTTGAATAAGACCAACTCTACAACAAGTTATGGGCAAAAATCCATGTCCAAACTTTAAATGCGAATATCTCGCTTAAAACGCATCTAAAAGGTATCAAAGTCGGCACCTAATGGACAATTTTTAAACTCCAATATTTCTTGATCTAGACCACCTAGATGGCTGAAATTTCAGGAATTTGATCTAGGAATCATTCTCTTTCCATTGGTGTGCCTATCTTTGAATAAGACCAACTCTACAACAAGTTATGGGCAAAAATCCATGTCCAAACTTTAAATGCGAATATCTCGCTTAAAACGCATCTAAAAGGTATCAAAGTCGGCACCTAATGGACAATTTTTGAACTCCAATATTTCTTGATCTAGACCACCTAGATGGCTGAAATTTCAGGATTGTGATCTAGGAATCATTCCCTTTCCATTGGTGTGCCTATCTTTGAATAAGACCAACTCTACAACAAGTTATGGGCAAAAATCCATGTCCAAACTTTAAATGCGAATATCTCGCTTAAAACGCATCTAAAATATATCAAAGTCGGCACCTAATGGACAATTTTTGAACTCCAATATTTCTTGATCTAGACCACCTAGATGGCTGAAATTTCAGGATTGTGATCTAGGAATCATTCCCTTTCCATTGGTGTGCCTATCTTTGAATAAGACCAACTCTACAACAAGTTATGGGCAAAAATCCATGTCCAAACTTTAAATGCGAATATCTCGCTTAAAACGCATCTAAAATATATCAAAGTCGGCACCTAATGGACAATTTTTGAACTCCAATATTTCTTGATCTAGACCACCTAGATGGCTGAAATTTCAGGATTGTGATCTAGGAATCATTCCCTTTCCATTGGTGTGCCTATCTTTGAATAAGACCAACTCTACAACAAGTTATGGGCAAAAATCCATGTCCAAACTTTAAATGCGAATATCTCGCTTAAAACGCATCTAAAAGGTATCAAAGTCGGCACCTAATGGACAATTTTTGAACTCCAATATTTCTTGATCTAGACCACCTAGATGGCTGAAATTTCAGGATTGTGATCTAGGAATCATTCCCTTTCCATTGGTGTGCCTATCTTTGAATAAGACCAACTCTACAACAAGTTATGGGCAAAAATCCATGTCCAAACTTTAAATGCGAATATCTCGCTTAAAACGCATCTAAAAGGTATCAAAGTCGGCACCTAATGGACAATTTTTGAACTCCAATATTTCTTGATCTAGACCACCTAGATGGCTGAAATTTCAGGATTGTGATCTAGGAATCATTCCCTTTCCATTGGTGTGCCTATCTTTGAATAAGACCAACTCTACAACAAGTTATGGGCAAAAATCCATGTCCAAACTTTAAATGCGAATATCTCGCTTAAAACGCATCTAAAAGGTATCAAAGTCGGCACCTAATGGACAATTTTTGAACTCCAATATTTCTTGATCTAGACCACCTAGATAGCTGAAATTTCAGGATTGTGATCTAGGAATCATTCCCTTTCCATTGGTGTGCCTATCTTTGAATAAGACCAACTCTACAACAAGTTATGGGCAAAAATCCATGTCCAAACTTTAAATGCGAATATCTCGCTTAAAACGCATCTAAAAGGTATCAAAGTCGGCACCTAATGGACAATTTTTGAACTCCAATATTTCTTGATCTAGACCACCTAGATGGCTGAAATTTCAGGAATTTGATCTAGGAATCATTCCCTTTCCATTGGTGTGCCTATCTTTGAATAAGACCAACTCTACAACAAGTTATGGGCAAAAATCCATGTCCAAACTTTAAATGCGAATATCTCGCTTAAAACGCATCTAAAAGGTATCAAAGTCGGCACCTAATGGACAATTTTTGAACTCCAATATTTCTTGATCTAGACCACCTAGATGGCTGAAATTTCAGGATTGTGATCTAGGAATCATTCCCTTTCCATTGGTGTGCCTATCTTTGAATAAGACCAACTCTACAACAAGTTATGGGCAAAAATCCATGTCCAAACTTTAAATGCGAATATCTCGCTTAAAACGCATCTAAAATATATCAAAGTCGGCACCTAATGGACAATTTTTGAACTCCAATATTTCTTGATCTAGACCACCTAGATGGCTGAAATTTCAGGATTGTGATCTAGGAATCATTCCCTTTCCATTGGTGTGCCTATCTTTGAATAAGACCAACTCTACAACATGTTATGGGCAAAAATCCATGTCCAAACTTTAAATGCGAATATCTCGCTTAAAACGCATCTAAAAGGTATCAAAGTCGGCACCTAATGGACAATTTTTAAACTCCAATATTTCTTGATCTAGACCACCTAGATGGCTGAAATTTCAGGAATTTGATCTAGGAATCATTCTCTTTCCATTGGTGTGCCTATCTTTGAATAAGACCAACTCTACAACAAGTTATGGGCAAAAATCCATGTCCAAACTTTAAATGCGAATATCTCGCTTAAAACGCATCTAAAAGGTATCAAAGTCGGCACCTAATGGACAATTTTTGAACTCCAATATTTCTTGATCTAGACCACCTAGATGGCTGAAATTTCAGGATTGTGATCTAGGAATCATTCCCTTTCCATTGGTGTGCCTATCTTTGAATAAGACCAACTCTACAACAAGTTATGGGCAAAAATCCATGTCCAAACTTTAAATGCGAATATCTCGCTTAAAACGCATCTAAAAGGTATCAAAGTCGGCACCTAATGGACAATTTTTGAACTCCAATATTTCTTGATCTAGACCACCTAGATGGCTGAAATTTCAGGATTGTGATCTAGGAATCATTCCCTTTCCATTGGTGTGCCTATCTTTGAATAAGACCAACTCTACAACAAGTTATGGGCAAAAATCCATGTCCAAACTTTAAATGCGAATATCTCGCTTAAAACGCATCTAAAATATATCAAAGTCGGCACCTAATGGACAATTTTTGAACTCCAATATTTCTTGATCTAGACCACCTAGATGGCTGAAATTTCAGGATTGTGATCTAGGAATCATTCCCTTTCCATTGGTGTGCCTATCTTTGAATAAGACCAACTCTACAACATGTTATGGGCAAAAATCCATGTCCAAACTTTAAATGCGAATATCTCGCTTAAAACGCATCTAAAAGGTATCAAAGTCGGCACCTAATGGACAATTTTTAAACTCCAATATTTCTTGATCTAGACCACCTAGATGGCTGAAATTTCAGGAATTTGATCTAGGAATCATTCTCTTTCCATTGGTGTGCCTATCTTTGAATAAGACCAACTCTACAACAAGTTATGGGCAAAAATCCATGTCCAAACTTTAAATGCGAATATCTCGCTTAAAACGCATCTAAAAGGTATCAAAGTCGGCACCTAATGGACAATTTTTGAACTCCAATATTTCTTGATCTAGACCACCTAGATGGCTGAAATTTCAGGATTGTGATCTAGGAATCATTCCCTTTCCATTGGTGTGCCTATCTTTGAATAAGACCAACTCTACAACAAGTTATGGGCAAAAATCCATGTCCAAACTTTAAATGCGAATATCTCGCTTAAAACGCATCTAAAAGGTATCAAAGTCGGCACCTAATGGACAATTTTTGAACTCCAATATTTCTTGATCTAGACCACCTAGATGGCTGAAATTTCAGGATTGTGATCTAGGAATCATTCCCTTTCCATTGGTGTGCCTATCTTTGAATAAGACCAACTCTACAACAAGTTATGGGCAAAAATCCATGTCCAAACTTTAAATGCGAATATCTCGCTTAAAACGCATCTAAAAGGTATCAAAGTCGGCACCTAATGGACAATTTTTGAACTCCAATATTTCTTGATCTAGACCACCTAGATGGCTGAAATTTCAGGATTGTGATCTAGGAATCATTCCCTTTCCATTGGTGTGCCTATCTTTGAATAAGACCAACTCTACAACAAGTTATGGGCAAAAATCCATGTCCAAACTTTAAATGCGAATATCTCGCTTAAAACGCATCTAAAAGGTATCAAAGTCGGCACCTAATGGACAATTTTTAAACTCCAATATTTCTTGATCTAGACCACCTAGATGGCTGAAATTTCAGGAATTTGATCTAGGAATCATTCTCTTTCCATTGGTGTGCCTATCTTTGAATAAGACCAACTCTACAACAAGTTATGGGCAAAAATCCATGTCCAAACTTTAAATGCGAATATCTCGCTTAAAACGCATCTAAAAGGTATCAAAGTCGGCACCTAATGGACAATTTTTGAACTCCAATATTTCTTGATCTAGACCACCTAGATGGCTGAAATTTCAGGATTGTGATCTAGGAATCATTCCCTTTCCATTGGTGTGCCTATCTTTGAATAAGACCAACTCTACAACAAGTTATGGGCAAAAATCCATGTCCAAACTTTAAATGCGAATATCTCGCTTAAAACGCATCTAAAATATATCAAAGTCGGCACCTAATGGACAATTTTTGAACTCCAATATTTCTTGATCTAGACCACCTAGATGGCTGAAATTTCAGGATTGTGATCTAGGAATCATTCCCTTTCCATTGGTGTGCCTATCTTTGAATAAGACCAACTCTACAACAAGTTATGGGCAAAAATCCATGTCCAAACTTTAAATGCGAATATCTCGCTTAAAACGCATCTAAAAGGTATCAAAGTCGGCACCTAATGGACAATTTTTGAACTCCAATATTTCTTGATCTAGACCACCTAGATGGCTGAAATTTCAGGATTGTGATCTAGGAATCATTCCCTTTCCATTGGTGTGCCTATCTTTGAATAAGACCAACTCTACAACAAGTTATGGGCAAAAATCCATGTCCAAACTTTAAATGCGAATATCTCGCTTAAAACGCATCTAAAAGGTATCAAAGTCGGCACCTAATGGACAATTTTTGAACTCCAATATTTCTTGATCTAGACCACCTAGATGGCTGAAATTTCAGGATTGTGATCTAGGAATCATTCCCTTTCCATTGGTGTGCCTATCTTTGAATAAGACCAACTCTACAACAAGTTATGGGCAAAAATCCATGTCCAAACTTTAAATGCGAATATCTCGCTTAAAACGCATCTAAAAGGTATCAAAGTCGGCACCTAATGGACAATTTTTGAACTCCAATATTTCTTGATCTAGACCACCTAGATGGCTGAAATTTCAGGATTGTGATCTAGGAATCATTCCCTTTCCATTGGTGTGCCTATCTTTGAATAAGACCAACTCTACAACAAGTTATGGGCAAAAATCCATGTCCAAACTTTAAATGCGAATATCTCGCTTAAAACGCATCTAAAATATATCAAAGTCGGCACCTAATGGACAATTTTTGAACTCCAATATTTCTTGATCTAGACCACCTAGATGGCTGAAATTTCAGGATTGTGATCTAGGAATCATTCCCTTTCCATTGGTGTGCCTATCTTTGAATAAGACCAACTCTACAACAAGTTATGGGCAAAAATCCATGTCCAAACTTTAAATGCGAATATCTCGCTTAAAACGCATCTAAAAGGTATCAAAGTCGGCACCTAATGGACAATTTTTGAACTCCAATATTTCTTGATCTAGACCACCTAGATGGCTGAAATTTCAGGATTGTGATCTAGGAATCATTCCCTTTCCATTGGTGTGCCTATCTTTGAATAAGACCAACTCTACAACAAGTTATGGGCAAAAATCCATGTCCAAACTTTAAATGCGAATATCTCGCTTAAAACGCATCTAAAATATATCAAAGTCGGCACCTAATGGACAATTTTTGAACTCCAATATTTCTTGATCTAGACCACCTAGATGGCTGAAATTTCAGGATTGTGATCTAGGAATCATTCCCTTTCCATTGGTGTGCCTATCTTTGAATAAGACCAACTCTACAACAAGTTATGGGCAAAAATCCATGTCCAAACTTTAAATGCGAATATCTCGCTTAAAACGCATCTAAAAGGTATCAAAGTCGGCACCTAATGGACAATTTTTGAACTCCAATATTTCTTGATCTAGACCACCTAGATGGCTGAAATTTCAGGATTGTGATCTAGGAATCATTCCCTTTCCATTGGTGTGCCTATCTTTGAATAAGACCAACTCTACAACAAGTTATGGGCAAAAATCCATGTCCAAACTTTAAATGCGAATATCTCGCTTAAAACGCATCTAAAAGGTATCAAAGTCGGCACCTAATGGACAATTTTTGAACTCCAATATTTCTTGATCTAGACCACCTAGATGGCTGAAATTTCAGGATTGTGATCTAGGAATCATTCCCTTTCCATTGGTGTGCCTATCTTTGAATAAGACCAACTCTACAACAAGTTATGGGCAAAAATCCATGTCCAAACTTTAAATGCGAATATCTCGCTTAAAACGCATCTAAAAGGTATCAAAGTCGGCACCTAATGGACAATTTTTAAACTCCAATATTTCTTGATCTAGACCACCTAGATGGCTGAAATTTCAGGAATTTGATCTAGGAATCATTCTCTTTCCATTGGTGTGCCTATCTTTGAATAAGACCAACTCTACAACAAGTTATGGGCAAAAATCCATGTCCAAACTTTAAATGCGAATATCTCGCTTAAAACGCATCTAAAAGGTATCAAAGTCGGCACCTAATGGACAATTTTTGAACTCCAATATTTCTTGATCTAGACCACCTAGATGGCTGAAATTTCAGGATTGTGATCTAGGAATCATTCCCTTTCCATTGGTGTGCCTATCTTTGAATAAGACCAACTCTACAACAAGTTATGGGCAAAAATCCATGTCCAAACTTTAAATGCGAATATCTCGCTTAAACGCATCTAAAATATATCAAAGTCGGCACCTAATGGACAATTTTTGAACTCCAATATTTCTTGATCTAGACCACCTAGATGGCTGAAATTTCAGGATTGTGATCTAGGAATCATTCCCTTTCCATTGGTGTGCCTATCTTTGAATAAGACCAACTCTACAACAAGTTATGGGCAAAAATCCATGTCCAAACTTTAAATGCGAATATCTCGCTTAAAACGCATCTAAAATATATCAAAGTCGGCACCTAATGGACAATTTTTGAACTCCAATATTTCTTGATCTAGACCACCTAGATGGCTGAAATTTCAGGATTGTGATCTAGGAATCATTCCCTTTCCATTGGTGTGCCTATCTTTGAATAAGACCAACTCTACAACAAGTTATGGGCAAAAATCCATGTCCAAACTTTAAATGCGAATATCTCGCTTAAAACGCATCTAAAAGGTATCAAAGTCGGCACCTAATGGACAATTTTTGAACTCCAATATTTCTTGATCTAGACCACCTAGATGGCTGAAATTTCAGGATTGTGATCTAGGAATCATTCCCTTTCCATTGGTGTGCCTATCTTTGAATAAGACCAACTCTACAACAAGTTATGGGCAAAAATCCATGTCCAAACTTTAAATGCGAATATCTCGCTTAAAACGCATCTAAAAGGTATCAAAGTCGGCACCTAATGGACAATTTTTGAACTCCAATATTTCTTGATCTAGACCACCTAGATGGCTGAAATTTCAGGATTGTGATCTAGGAATCATTCCCTTTCCATTGGTGTGCCTATCTTTGAATAAGACCAACTCTACAACAAGTTATGGGCAAAAATCCATGTCCAAACTTTAAATGCGAATATCTCGCTTAAAACGCATCTAAAAGGTATCAAAGTCGGCACCTAATGGACAATTTTTGAACTCCAATATTTCTTGATCTAGACCACCTAGATAGCTGAAATTTCAGGATTGTGATCTAGGAATCATTCCCTTTCCATTGGTGTGCCTATCTTTGAATAAGACCAACTCTACAACAAGTTATGGGCAAAAATCCATGTCCAAACTTTAAATGCGAATATCTCGCTTAAAACGCATCTAAAAGGTATCAAAGTCGGCACCTAATGGACAATTTTTGAACTCCAATATTTCTTGATCTAGACCACCTAGATGGCTGAAATTTCAGGAATTTGATCTAGGAATCATTCCCTTTCCATTGGTGTGCCTATCTTTGAATAAGACCAACTCTACAACAAGTTATGGGCAAAAATCCATGTCCAAACTTTAAATGCGAATATCTCGCTTAAAACGCATCTAAAAGGTATCAAAGTCGGCACCTAATGGACAATTTTTGAACTCCAATATTTCTTGATCTAGACCACCTAGATGGCTGAAATTTCAGGATTGTGATCTAGGAATCATTCCCTTTCCATTGGTGTGCCTATCTTTGAATAAGACCAACTCTACAACAAGTTATGGGCAAAAATCCATGTCCAAACTTTAAATGCGAATATCTCGCTTAAAACGCATCTAAAATATATCAAAGTCGGCACCTAATGGACAATTTTTGAACTCCAATATTTCTTGATCTAGACCACCTAGATGGCTGAAATTTCAGGATTGTGATCTAGGAATCATTCCCTTTCCATTGGTGTGCCTATCTTTGAATAAGACCAACTCTACAACATGTTATGGGCAAAAATCCATGTCCAAACTTTAAATGCGAATATCTCGCTTAAAACGCATCTAAAAGGTATCAAAGTCGGCACCTAATGGACAATTTTTAAACTCCAATATTTCTTGATCTAGACCACCTAGATGGCTGAAATTTCAGGAATTTGATCTAGGAATCATTCTCTTTCCATTGGTGTGCCTATCTTTGAATAAGACCAACTCTACAACAAGTTATGGGCAAAAATCCATGTCCAAACTTTAAATGCGAATATCTCGCTTAAAACGCATCTAAAAGGTATCAAAGTCGGCACCTAATGGACAATTTTTGAACTCCAATATTTCTTGATCTAGACCACCTAGATGGCTGAAATTTCAGGATTGTGATCTAGGAATCATTCCCTTTCCATTGGTGTGCCTATCTTTGAATAAGACCAACTCTACAACAAGTTATGGGCAAAAATCCATGTCCAAACTTTAAATGCGAATATCTCGCTTAAAACGCATCTAAAAGGTATCAAAGTCGGCACCTAATGGACAATTTTTGAACTCCAATATTTCTTGATCTAGACCACCTAGATGGCTGAAATTTCAGGATTGTGATCTAGGAATCATTCCCTTTCCATTGGTGTGCCTATCTTTGAATAAGACCAACTCTACAACAAGTTATGGGCAAAAAATCCATGTCCAAACTTTAAATGCGAATATCTCGCTTAAAACGCATCTAAAATATATCAAAGTCGGCACCTAATGGACAATTTTTGAACTCCAATATTTCTTGATCTAGACCACCTAGATGGCTGAAATTTCAGGATTGTGATCTAGGAATCATTCCCTTTCCATTGGTGTGCCTATCTTTGAATAAGACCAACTCTACAACATGTTATGGGCAAAAATCCATGTCCAAACTTTAAATGCGAATATCTCGCTTAAAACGCATCTAAAAGGTATCAAAGTCGGCACCTAATGGACAATTTTTAAACTCCAATATTTCTTGATCTAGACCACCTAGATGGCTGAAATTTCAGGAATTTGATCTAGGAATCATTCTCTTTCCATTGGTGTGCCTATCTTTGAATAAGACCAACTCTACAACAAGTTATGGGCAAAAATCCATGTCCAAACTTTAAATGCGAATATCTCGCTTAAAACGCATCTAAAGGTATCAAAGTCGGCACCTAATGGACAATTTTTGAACTCCAATATTTCTTGATCTAGACCACCTAGATGGCTGAAATTTCAGGATTGTGATCTAGGAATCATTCCCTTTCCATTGGTGTGCCTATCTTTGAATAAGACCAACTCTACAACAAGTTATGGGCAAAAATCCATGTCCAAACTTTAAATGCGAATATCTCGCTTAAAACGCATCTAAAAGGTATCAAAGTCGGCACCTAATGGACAATTTTTGAACTCCAATATTTCTTGATCTAGACCACCTAGATGGCTGAAATTTCAGGATTGTGATCTAGGAATCATTCCCTTTCCATTGGTGTGCCTATCTTTGAATAAGACCAACTCTACAACAAGTTATGGGCAAAAATCCATGTCCAAACTTTAAATGCGAATATCTCGCTTAAAACGCATCTAAAAGGTATCAAAGTCGGCACCTAATGGACAATTTTTGAACTCCAATATTTCTTGATCTAGACCACCTAGATGGCTGAAATTTCAGGATTGTGATCTAGGAATCATTCCCTTTCCATTGGTGTGCCTATCTTTGAATAAGACCAACTCTACAACAAGTTATGGGCAAAAATCCATGTCCAAACTTTAAATGCGAATATCTCGCTTAAAACGCATCTAAAAGGTATCAAAGTCGGCACCTAATGGACAATTTTTGAACTCCAATATTTCTTGATCTAGACCACCTAGATGGCTGAAATTTCAGGATTGTGATCTAGGAATCATTCCCTTTCCATTGGTGTGCCTATCTTTGAATAAGACCAACTCTACAACATGTTATGGGCAAAAATCCATGTCCAAACTTTAAATGCGAATATCTCGCTTAAAACGCATCTAAAAGGTATCAAAGTCGGCACCTAATGGACAATTTTTAAACTCCAATATTTCTTGATCTAGACCACCTAGATGGCTGAAATTTCAGGAATTTGATCTAGGAATCATTCTCTTTCCATTGGTGTGCCTATCTTTGAATAAGACCAACTCTACAACAAGTTATGGGCAAAAATCCATGTCCAAACTTTAAATGCGAATATCTCGCTTAAAACGCATCTAAAAGGTATCAAAGTCGGCACCTAATGGACAATTTTTGAACTCCAATATTTCTTGATCTAGACCACCTAGATGGCTGAAATTTCAGGATTGTGATCTAGGAATCATTCCCTTTCCATTGGTGTGCCTATCTTTGAATAAGACCAACTCTACAACAAGTTATGGGCAAAAATCCATGTCCAAACTTTAAATGCGAATATCTCGCTTAAAACGCATCTAAAATATATCAAAGTCGGCACCTAATGGACAATTTTTGAACTCCAATATTTCTTGATCTAGACCACCTAGATGGCTGAAATTTCAGGATTGTGATCTAGGAATCATTCCCTTTCCATTGGTGTGCCTATCTTTGAATAAGACCAACTCTACAACATGTTATGGGCAAAAATCCATGTCCAAACTTTAAATGCGAATATCTCGCTTAAAACGCATCTAAAAGGTATCAAAGTCGGCACCTAATGGACAATTTTTAAACTCCAATATTTCTTGATCTAGACCACCTAGATGGCTGAAATTTCAGGAATTTGATCTAGGAATCATTCTCTTTCCATTGGTGTGCCTATCTTTGAATAAGACCAACTCTACAACAAGTTATGGGCAAAAATCCATGTCCAAACTTTAAATGCGAATATCTCGCTTAAAACGCATCTAAAAGGTATCAAAGTCGGCACCTAATGGACAATTTTTGAACTCCAATATTTCTTGATCTAGACCACCTAGATGGCTGAAATTTCAGGATTGTGATCTAGGAATCATTCCCTTTCCATTGGTGTGCCTATCTTTGAATAAGACCAACTCTACAACAAGTTATGGGCAAAAATCCATGTCCAAACTTTAAATGCGAATATCTCGCTTAAAACGCATCTAAAAGGTATCAAAGTCGGCACCTAATGGACAATTTTTGAACTCCAATATTTCTTGATCTAGACCACCTAGATGGCTGAAATTTCAGGATTGTGATCTAGGAATCATTCCCTTTCCATTGGTGTGCCTATCTTTGAATAAGACCAACTCTACAACAAGTTATGGGCAAAAATCCATGTCCAAACTTTAAATGCGAATATCTCGCTTAAAACGCATCTAAAAGGTATCAAAGTCGGCACCTAATGGACAATTTTTGAACTCCAATATTTCTTGATCTAGACCACCTAGATGGCTGAAATTTCAGGATTGTGATCTAGGAATCATTCCCTTTCCATTGGTGTGCCTATCTTTGAATAAGACCAACTCTACAACAAGTTATGGGCAAAAATCCATGTCCAAACTTTAAATGCGAATATCTCGCTTAAAACGCATCTAAAAGGTATCAAAGTCGGCACCTAATGGACAATTTTTGAACTCCAATATTTCTTGATCTAGACCACCTAGATGGCTGAAATTTCAGGATTGTGATCTAGGAATCATTCCCTTTCCATTGGTGTGCCTATCTTTGAATAAGACCAACTCTACAACAAGTTATGGGCAAAAATCCATGTCCAAACTTTAAATGCGAATATCTCGCTTAAAACGCATCTAAAATATATCAAAGTCGGCACCTAATGGACAATTTTTGAACTCCAATATTTCTTGATCTAGACCACCTAGATGGCTGAAATTTCAGGATTGTGATCTAGGAATCATTCCCTTTCCATTGGTGTGCCTATCTTTGAATAAGACCAACTCTACAACATGTTATGGGCAAAAATCCATGTCCAAACTTTAAATGCGAATATCTCGCTTAAAACGCATCTAAAAGGTATCAAAGTCGGCACCTAATGGACAATTTTTAAACTCCAATATTTCTTGATCTAGACCACCTAGATGGCTGAAATTTCAGGAATTTGATCTAGGAATCATTCTCTTTCCATTGGTGTGCCTATCTTTGAATAAGACCAACTCTACAACAAGTTATGGGCAAAAATCCATGTCCAAACTTTAAATGCGAATATCTCGCTTAAAACGCATCTAAAAGGTATCAAAGTCGGCACCTAATGGACAATTTTTGAACTCCAATATTTCTTGATCTAGACCACCTAGATGGCTGAAATTTCAGGATTGTGATCTAGGAATCATTCCCTTTCCATTGGTGTGCCTATCTTTGAATAAGACCAACTCTACAACAAGTTATGGGCAAAAATCCATGTCCAAACTTTAAATGCGAATATCTCGCTTAAAACGCATCTAAAAGGTATCAAAGTCGGCACCTAATGGACAATTTTTGAACTCCAATATTTCTTGATCTAGACCACCTAGATGGCTGAAATTTCAGGATTGTGATCTAGGAATCATTCCCTTTCCATTGGTGTGCCTATCTTTGAATAAGACCAACTCTACAACAAGTTATGGGCAAAAATCCATGTCCAAACTTTAAATGCGAATATCTCGCTTAAAACGCATCTAAAAGGTATCAAAGTCGGCACCTAAAGGACAGTTTTTGAACTCCAATATTTCTTGATCTAGACCACCTAGATGGCTGAAATTTCAGGATTGTGATCTAGGAATCATTCCCTTTCCATTGGTGTGCCTATCTTTGAATAAGACCAACTCTACAACAAGTTATGGGCAAAAATCCATGTCCAAACTTTAAATGCGAATATCTCGCTTAAAACGCATCTAAAAGGTATCAAAGTCGGCACCTAATGGACAATTTTTGAACTCCAATATTTCTTGATCTAGACCACTTAGATGGCTGAAATTTCAGGATTGTGATCTAGGAATCATTCCCTTTCCATTGGTGTGCCTATCTTTGAATAAGACCAACTCTACAACAAGTTATGGGCAAAAATCCATGTCCAAACTTTAAATGCGAATATCTCGCTTAAAACGCATCTAAAAGGTATCAAAGTCGGCACCTAATGGACAATTTTTGAACTCCAATATTTCTTGATCTAGACCACTTAGATGGCTGAAATTTCAGGATTGTGATCTAGGAATCATTCCCTTTCCATTGGTGTGCCTATCTTTGAATAAGACCAACTCTACAACAAGTTATGGGCAAAAATCCATGTCCAAACTTTAAATGCGAATATCTCGCTTAAAACGCATCTAAAAGGTATCAAAGTCGGCACCTAATAGACAATTTTTGAACTCCAATATTTCTTGATCTAGACCACCTAGATGGCTGAAATTTCAGGATTGTGATCTAGGAATCATTCCCTTTCCATTGGTGTGCCTATCTTTGAATAAGACCAACTCTACAACAAGTTATGGGCAAAAATCCATGTCCAAACTTTAAATGCGAATATCTCGCTTAAAACGCATCTAAAAGGTATCAAAGTCGGCACCTAATGGACAATTTTTGAACTCCAATATTTCTTGATCTAGACCACCTAGATGGCTGAAATTTCAGGATTGTGATCTAGGAATCATTCCCTTTCCATTGGTGTGCCTATCTTTGAATAAGACCAACTCTACAACAAGTTATGGGCAAAAATCCATGTCCAAACTTTAAATGCGAATATCTCGCTTAAAACGCATCTAAAAGGTATCAAAGTCGGCACCTAATGGACGATTTTTGAACTCCAATATTTCTTGATCTAGACCACCTAGATGGCTGAAATTTCAGGATTGTGATCTAGGAATCATTCCCTTTCCATTGGTGTGCCTATCTTTGAATAAAACCAACTCTACAACAAGTTATGGGCAAAAATCCATGTCCAAACTTTAAATGCGAATATCTCGCTTAAAACGCATCTAAAAGGTATCAAAGTCGGCACCTAATGGACAATTTTTGAACTCCAATATTTCTTGATCTAGACCACCTAGATGGCTGAAATTTCAGGATTGTGATCTAGGAATCATTCCCTTTCCATTGGTGTGCCTATCTTTGAATAAGACCAACTCTACAACAAGTTATGGGCAAAAATCCATGTCCAAACTTTAAATGCGAATATCTCGCTTAAAACGCATCTAAAAGGCATAAAAGTCGGCACCTAATGGACAATTTTTGAACTCCAATATTTCTTGATCTAGACCACCTAGATGGCTGAAATTTCAGGATTGTGATCTAGGAATCATTCCCTTTCCATTGGTGTGCCTATCTTTGAATAAGACCAACTCTACAACAAGTTATGGGCAAAAATCCATGTCCAAACTTTAAATGCGAATATCTCGCTTAAAACGCATCTAAAAGGTATCAAAGTCGGCACCTAATGGACGATTTTTGAACTCCAATATTTCTTGATCTAGACCACCTAGATGGCTGAAATTTCAGGATTGTGATCTAGGAATCATTCCCTTTCCATTGGTGTGCCTATCTTTGAATAAGACCAACTCTACAACAAGTTATGGGCAAAAATCCATGTCCAAACTTTAAATGCGAATATCTCGCTTAAAACGCATCTAAAAGGTATCAAAGTCGGCACCTAATGGACAATTTTTGAACTCCAATATTTCTTGATCTAGACCACCTAGATGGCTGAAATTTCAGGATTGTGATCTAGGAATCATTCCCTTTCCATTGGTGTGCCTATCTTTGAATAAGACCAACTCTACAACAAGTTATGGGCAAAAATCCATGTCCAAACTTTAAATGCGAATATCTCGCTTAAAACGCATCTAAAAGGTATCAAAGTCGGCACCTAAAGGACAGTTTTTGAACTCCAATATTTCTTGATCTAGACCACCTAGATGGCTGAAATTTCAGGATTGTGATCTAGGAATCATTCCCTTTCCATTGGTGTGCCTATCTTTGAATAAGACCAACTCTACAACAAGTTATGGGCAAAAATCCATGTCCAAACTTTAAATGCGAATATCTCGATTAAAACGCATCTAAAAGGTATCAAAGTCGGCACCTAAAGGACAGTTTTTGAACTCCAATATTTCTTGATCTAGACCACCTAGATGGCTGAAAT
This sequence comes from Eupeodes corollae, assembly GCF_945859685.1. NCBI lineage: Eukaryota > Metazoa > Arthropoda > Insecta > Diptera > Syrphidae > Eupeodes > Eupeodes corollae. Next base: position 11,189 of record NW_026605662.1, on the reverse strand, counting down.
TTCAGGATTGTGATCTAGGAATCATTCCCCTTCCATTGGTGTGCCTATCTTTGAATAAGACCAACTCTACAACAAGTTATGGGCAAAAATCCATGTCCAAACTTTAAATGCGAATATCTCGCTTAAAACGCATCTAAAAGGTATCAAAGTCGGCACCTAATGGACAATTTTTGAACTCCAATATTTCTTGATCTAGACCACTTAGATGGCTGAAATTTCAGGATTGTGATCTAGGAATCATTCCCTTTCCATTGGTGTGCCTATCTTTGAATAAGACCAACTCTACAACAAGTTATGGGCAAAAATCCATGTCCAAACTTTAAATGCGAATATCTCGCTTAAAACGCATCTAAAAGGTATCAAAGTCGGCACCTAATGGACAATTTTTGAACTCCAATATTTCTTGATCTAGACCACCTAGATGGCTGAAATTTCAGGATTGTGATCTAGGAATCATTCCCTTTCCATTGGTGTGCCTATCTTTGAATAAGACCAACTCTACAACAAGTTATGGGCAAAAATCCATGTCCAAACTTTAAATGCGAATATCTCGCTTAAAACGCATCTAAAAGGTATCAAAGTCGGCACCTAATGGACAATTTTTGAACTCCAATATTTCTTGATCTAGACCACCTAGATGGCTGAAATTTCAGGATTGTGATCTAGGAATCATTCCCTTTCCATTGGTGTGCCTATCTTTGAATAAGACCAACTCTACAGCAAGTTATGGGCAAAAATCCATGTCCAAACTTTAAATGCGAATATCTCGCTTAAAACGCATCTAAAAGGTATCAAAGTCGGCACCTAATGGACAATTTTTGAACTCCAATATTTCTTGATCTAGACCACCTAGATGGCTGAAATTTCAGGATTGTGATCTAGGAATCATTCCCTTTCCATTGGTGTGCCTATCTTTGAATAAGACCAACTCTACAACAAGTTATGGGCAAAAATCCATGTCCAAACTTTAAATGCGAATATCTCGCTTAAAACGCATCTAAAAGGTATCAAAGTCGGCACCTAATGGACGATTTTTGAACTCCAATATTTCTTGATCTAGACCACCTAGATGGCTGAAATTTCAGGATTGTGATCTAGGAATCATTCCCTTTCCATTGGTGTGCCTATCTTTGAATAAGACCAACTCTACAACAAGTTATGGGCAAAAATCCATGTCCAAACTTTAAATGCGAATATCTCGCTTAAAACGCATCTAAAAGGTATCAAAGTCGGCACCCTAATGGACAATTTTTGAACTCCAATATTTCTTGATCTAGACCACCTAGATGGCTGAAATTTCAGGATTGTGATCTAGGAATCATTCCCTTTCCATTGGTGTGCCTATCTTTGAATAAGACCAACTCTACAACAAGTTATGGGCAAAAATCCATGTCCAAACTTTAAATGCGAATATCTCGCTTAAAAACGCATCTAAAAGGCATAAAAGTCGGCACCTAATGGACAATTTTTGAACTCCAATATTTCTTGATCTAGACCACCTAGATGGCTGAAATTTCAGGATTGTGATCTAGGAATCATTCCCTTTCCATTGGTGTGCCTATCTTTGAATAAGACCAACTCTACAACAAGTTATGGGCAAAAATCCATGTCCAAACTTTAAATGCGAATATCTCGCTTAAAACGCATCTAAAAGGTATCAAAGTCGGCACCTAAAGGACAGTTTTTGAACTCCAATATTTCTTGATCTAGACCACCTAGATGGCTGAAATTTCAGGATTGTGATCTAGGAATCATTCCCTTTCCATTGGTGTGCCTATCTTTGAATAAGACCAACTCTACAACAAGTTATGGGCAAAAATCCATGTCCAAACTTTAAATGCGAATATCTCGCTTAAAACGCATCTAAAAGGTATCAAAGTCGGCACCTAATGGACAATTTTTGAACTCCAATATTTCTTGATCTAGACCACTTAGATGGCTGAAATTTCAGGATTGTGATCTAGGAATCATTCCCTTTCCATTGGTGTGCCTATCTTTGAATAAGACCAACTCTACAACAAGTTATGGGCAAAAATCCATGTCCAAACTTTAAATGCGAATATCTCGCTTAAAACGCATCTAAAAGGTATCAAAGTCGGCACCTAATGGACAATTTTTGAACTCCAATATTTCTTGATCTAGACCACCTAGATGGCTGAAATTTCAGGATTGTGATCTAGGAATCATTCCCTTTCCATTGGTGTGCCTATCTTTGAATAAGACCAACTCTACAACAAGTTATGGGCAAAAATCCATGTCCAAACTTTAAATGCGAATATCTCGCTTAAAACGCATCTAAAAGGTATCAAAGTCGGCACCTAATGGACGATTTTTGAACTCCAATATTTCTTGATCTAGACCATCTAGATGGCTGAAATTTCAGGATTGTGATCTAGGAATCATTCCCTTTCCATTGGTGTGCCTATCTTTGAATAAGACCAACTCTACAACAAGTTATGGGCAAAAATCCATGTCCAAACTTTAAATGCGAATATCTCGCTTAAAACGCATCTAAAAGATATCAAAGTCGGCACCTAATGGACAATTTTTGAACTCCAATATTTCTTGATCTTGACCACCTAGATGGCTGAAATTTCAGGATTGTGATCTAGGAATCATTCCCTTTCCATTGGTGTGCCTATCTTTGAATAAGACCAACTCTACAACAAGTTATGGGCAAAAATCCATGTCCAAACTTTAAATGCGAATATCTCGCTTAAAACGCATCTAAAAGGTATCAAAGTCGGCACCTAATGGACAATTTTTGAACTCCAATATTTCTTGATCTAGACCACCTAGATGGCTGAAATTTCAGGATTGTGATCTAGGAATCATTCCCTTTCCATTGGTGTGCCTATCTTTGAATAAGACCAACTCTACAACAAGTTATGGGCAAAAATCCATGTCCAAACTTTAAATGCGAATATCTCGCTTAAAACGCATCTAAAAGGTATCAAAGTCGGCACCTAATGGACAATTTTTGAACTCCAATATTTCTTGATCTAGACCACCTAGATGGCTGAAATTTCAGGATTGTGATCTAGGAATCATTCCCTTCCCATTGGTATGCCTATCTTTGAATAAGACCAACTCTACAGCAAGTTATGGGCAAAAATCCATGTCCAAACTTTAAATGCGAATATCTCGCTTAAAACGCATCTAAAAGGTATCAAAGTCGGCACCTAATGGACAATTTTTGAACTCCAATATTTCTTGATCTAGACCACCTAGATGGCTGAAATTTCAGGATTGTGATCTAGGAATCATTCCCTTTCCATTGGTGTGCCTATCTTTGAATAAGACTAACTCTACAACAAGTTATGGGCAAAAATCCATGTCCAAACTTTAAATGCGAATATCTCGCTTAAAACGCATCTAAAAGGTATCAAAGTCGGCACCTAATGGACAATTTTTGAACTCCAATATTTCTTGATCTAGACCACCTAGATGGCTGAAATTTCAGGATTGTGATCTAGGAATCATTCCCTTTCCATTGGTGTGCCTATCTTTGAATAAGACCAACTCTACAACAAGTTATGGGCAAAAATCCATGTCCAAACTTTAAATGCGAATATCTCGCTTAAAACGCATCTAAAAGGTATCAAAGTCGGCACCTAATGGACAATTTTTGAACTCCAATATTTCTTGATCTAGACCACCTAGATGGCTGAAATTTCAGGATTGTGATCTAGGAATCATTCCCTTTCCATTGGTGTGCCTATCTTTGAATAAGACCAACTCTACAACAAGTTATGGGCAAAAATCCATGTCCAAACTTTAAATGCGAATATCTCGCTTAGAACGCATCTAAAAGGTATCAAAGTCGGCACCTAATGGACAATTTTTGAACTCCAATATTTCTTGATCTAGACCACCTAGATGGCTGAAATTTCAGGATTGTGATCTAGGAATCATTCCCTTTCCATTGGTGTGCCTATCTTTGAATAAGACCAACTCTACAGCAAGTTATGGGCAAAAATCCATGTCCAAACTTTAAATGCGAATATCTCGCTTAAAACGCATCTAAAAGGTATCAAAGTCGGCACCTAATGGACAATTTTTGAACTCCAATATTTCTTGATCTAGACCACCTAGATGGCTGAAATTTCAGGATTGTGATCTAGGAATCATTCCCTTTCCATTGGTGTGCCTATCTTTGAATAAGACCAACTCTACAACAAGTTATGGGCAAAAATCCATGTCCAAACTTTAAATGCGAATATCTCGCTTAAAACGCATCTAAAAGGTATCAAAGTCGGCACCTAATGGACAATTTTTGAACTCCAATATTTCTTGATCTAGACCACCTAGATGGCTGAAATTTCAGGATTGTGATCTAGGAATCATTCCCTTTCCATTGGTGTGCCTATCTTTGAATAAGACCAACTCTACAACAAGTTATGGGCAAAAATCCATGTCCAAACTTTAAATGCGAATATCTCGCTTAAAACGCATCTAAAAGGTATCAAAGTCGGCACCTAATGGACAATTTTTGAACTCCAATATTTCTTGATCTAGACCACCTAGATGGCTGAAATTTCAGGATTGTGATCTAGGAATCATTCCCTTTCCATTGGTGTGCCTATCTTTGAATAAGACCAACTCTACAACAAGTTATGGGCAAAAATCCATGTCCAAACTTTAAATGCGAATATCTCGCTTAAAACGCATCTAAAAGGTATCAAAGTCGGCACCTAATGGACAATTTTTGAACTCCAATATTTCTTGATCTAGACCACCTAGATGGCTGAAATTTCAGGATTGTGATCTAGGAATCATTCCCTTTCCATTGGTGTGCCTATCTTTGAATAAGACCAACTCTACAACAAGTTATGGGCAAAAATCCATGACCAAACTTTAAATGCGAATATCTCGCTTAAAACGCATCTAAAAGGTATCAAAGTCGGCACCTAATGGACAATTTTTGAACTCCAATATTTCTTGATCTAGACCACCTAGATGGCTGAAATTTCAGGATTGTGATCTAGGAATCATTCCCTTTCCATTGGTGTGCCTATCTTTGAATAAGACCAACTCTACAGCAAGTTATGGGCAAAAATCCATGTCCAAACTTTAAATGCGAATATCTCGCTTAAAACGCATCTAAAAGGTATCAAAGTCGGCACCTAATGGACAATTTTTGAACTCCAATATTTCTTGATCTAGACCACCTAGATAGCTGAAATTTCAGGATTGTGATCTAGGAATCATTCCCTTTCCATTGGTGTGCCTATCTTTGAATAAGACCAACTCTACAACAAGTTATGGGCAAAAATCCATGTCCAAACTTTAAATGCGAATATCTCGCTTAAAACGCATCTAAAAGGTATCAAAGTCGGCACCTAATGGACAATTTTTGAACTCCAATATTTCTTGATCTAGACCACCTAGATGGCTGAAATTTCAGGATTGTGATCTAGAAATCATTCCCTTTCCATTGGTGTGCCTATCTTTGAATAAGACCAACTCTACAACAAGTTATGGGCAAAAATCCATGTCCAAACTTTAAATGCGAATATCTCGCTTAGAACGCATCTAAAAGGTATCAAAGTCGGCACCTAATGGACAATTTTTGAACTCCAATATTTCTTGATCTAGACCACCTAGATGGCTGAAATTTCAGGATTGTGATCTAGGAATCATTCCCTTTCCATTGGTGTGCCTATCTTTGAATAAGACCAACTCTACAGCAAGTTATGGGCAAAAATCCATGTCCAAACTTTAAATGCGAATATCTCGCTTAAAACGCATCTAAAAGGTATCAAAGTCGGCACCTAATGGACAATTTTTGAACTCCAATATTTCTTGATCTAGACCACCTAGAGGGCTGAAATTTCAGGATTGTGATCTAGGAATCATTCCCTTTCCATTGGTGTGCCTATCTTTGAATAAGACCAACTCTACAGCAAGTTATGGGCAAAAATCCATGTCCAAACTTTAAATGCGAATATCTCGCTTAAAACGCATCTAAAAGGTATCAAAGTCGGCACCTAATGGACAATTTTTGAACTCCAATATTTCTTGATCTAGACCACCTAGATGGCTGAAATTTCAGGATTGTGATCTAGGAATCATTCCCTTTCCATTGGTGTGCCTATCTTTGAATAAGACCAACTCTACAACAAGTTATGGGCAAAAATCCATGTCCAAACTTTAAATGCGAATATCTCGCTTAAAACGCATCTAAAAGGTATCAAAGTCGGCACCTAATGGACAATTTTTGAACTCCAATATTTCTTGATCTAGACCACCTAGATGGCTGAAATTTCAGGATTGTGATCTAGGAATCATTCCCTTTCCATTGGTGTGCCTATCTTTGAATAAGACCAACTCTACAGCAAGTTATGGGCAAAAATCCATGTCCAAACTTTAAATGCGAATATCTCGCTTAAAACGCATCTAAAAGGTATCAAAGTCGGCACCTAATGGACAATTTTTGAACTCCAATATTTCTTGATCTAGACCACCTAGATGGCTGAAATTTCAGGATTGTGATCTAGGAATCATTCCCTTTCCATTGGTGTGCCTATCTTTGAATAAGACCAACTCTACAACAAGTTATGGGCAAAAATCCATGTCCAAACATTAAATGCGAATATCTCGCTTAAAACGCATCTAAAAGGTATCAAAGTCGGCACCTAATGGACAATTTTTGAACTCCAATATTTCTTCATCTAGACCACCTAGATGGCTGAAATTTCAGGATTGTGATCTAGGAATCATTCCCTTTCCATTGGTGTGCCTATCTTTGAATAAGACCAACTCTACAACAAGTTATGGGCAAAAATCCATGTCCAAACTTTAAATGCGAATATCTCGCTTAAAAACGCATCTAAAAGGTATCAAAGTCGGCACCTAATGGACAATTTTTGAACTCCAATATTTCTTGATCTAGACCACCTAGATGGCTGAAATTTCAGGATTGTGATCTAGGAATCATTCCCTTTCCATTGGTGTGCTATCTTTAAATAAGACCAACTCTACAACAAGTTATGGGCAAAAATCCATGTCCAAACTTTAAATGCGAATATCTCGCTTAAAACGCATCTAAAAGGTATCAAAGTCGGCACCTAATGGACAATTTTTGAACTCCAATATTTCTTGATCTAGACCACCTAGATGGCTGAATTTCAGGATTGTGATCTAGGAATCATTCCCTTTCCATGGTGTGCCTATCTTTGAATAAGACCAACTCTACAACAAGTTATGGGCAAAAATCCATGTCCAAACTTTAAATGCGAATATCTCGCTTAAAACGCATCTAAAAGGTATCAAAGTCGGCACCTAATGGACAATTTTTGAACTTCAATATTTCTTGATCTAGACCACCTAGATGGCTGAAATTTCAGGATTGTGATCTAGGAATCATTCCCTTTCCATTGGTGTGCCTATCTTTGAATAAGACCAACTCTACAACAAGTTATGGGCAAAAATCCATGTCCAAACTTTAAATGCGAATATCTCGCTTAAAACGCATCTAAAAGGTATCAAAGTCGGCACCTAATGGACAATTTTTGAACTCCAATATTTCTTGATCTAGACCACCTAGATGGCTGAAATTTCAGGATTGTGATCTAGGAATCATTTCCTTTCCATTGGTGTGCCTATCTTTGAATAAGACCAACTCTACAACAAGTTATGGGCAAAAATCATGTCCAAACTTTAAAATGCGAATATCTCGCTTAAAACGCATCTAAAAGGTATCAAAGTCGGCACCTAATGGACAATTTTGAACTCCAATATTTCTTGATCTAGACCACCTAGATGGCTGAAATTTCAGGATTGTGATCTAGGAATCATTCCCTTTCCATTGGTGTGCCTATCTTTGAATAAGACCAACTCTACAACAAGTTATGGGCAAAAATCCATGTCCAAACTTTAAATGCGAATATCTCGCTTAAAACGCATCTAAAAGGTATCAAAGTCGGCACCTAATGGACAATTTTTGAACTTCAATATTTCTTGATCTAGACCACCTAGATGGCTGAAATTTCAGGATTGTGATCTAGGAATCATTCCCTTTCCATTGGTGTGCCTATCTTTGAATAAGACCAACTCTACAACAAGTTATGGGCAAAAATCCATGTCCAAACTTTAAATGCGAATATCTCGCTTAAAACGCATCTAAAAGGTATCAAAGTCGGCACCTAATGGACAATTTTTGAACTCCAATATTTCTTGATCTAGACCACCTAGATGGCTGAAATTTCAGGATTGTGATCTAGGAATCATTTCCTTTCCATTGGTGTGCCTATCTTTGAATAAGACCAACTCTACAACAAGTTATGGGCAAAAATCCATGTCCAAACTTTAAATGCGAATATCTCGCTTAAAACGCATCTAAGAGGTATCAAAGTCGGCACCTAATGGACAATTTTTGAACTCTAATATTTCTTGATCTAGACCACCTAGATGGCTGAAATTTCAGGATTGTGATCTAGGAATCATTCCCTTTCCATTGGTGTTCCTATCTTTGAATAAGACCAACTCTACAACAAGTTATGGGCAAAAATCCATGTCCAAACTTTAAATGCGAATATCTCTCTTAAAACGCATCTAAAAGGTATCAAAGTCGGCACCTAATGGACAATTTTTGAACTCCAATATTTCTTGATCTAGACCACCTAGATGGCTGAAATTTCAGGATTGTGATCTAGGAATCTTCCCTTTCCATTGGTGTGCCTATCTTTGAATAAGGACCAACTCTACAACAAGTTATGGGCAAAAATCCATGTCCAAACTTTAAATGCGAATATCTCGCTTAAAACGCATCTAAAATATATCAAAGTCGGCCCCTAATGGACAATTTTTGAACTCCAATATTTCTTGATCTAGACCACCTAGATGGCTGAAATTTCAGGATTGTGATCTAGGAATCATTCCCTTTCCATTGGTGTGCCTATCTTTGAATAAGACCAACTCTACAACAAGTTTATGGGCAAAAATCCATGTCCAAACTTTAAATGCGAATATCTCGCTTAAAACGCATCTAAAGGTATCAAAGTCGGCACCTAATGGACAATTTTTGAACTCCAATTATTTCTTGATCTAGACCACCTAGATGGCTGAAATATCGATTGTGATCTAGGAATCATTCCCTTTCCATTGGTGTGCCTATCTTTGAATAAGACCAACTCTACAACAAGTTATGGGCAAAAATCCATGTCCAAACTTTAAATGCGAATATCTCGCTTAAAACGCATCTAAAAGGTATCAAAGTCGGCACCTAATGGACAATTTTTGAACTCCAATATTTCTTGATCTAGACCACCTAGATAGCTGAAATTTCAGGATTGTGATTCTAGGAATCATTCCCTTTCCATTGGTGTGCCTATCTTTGAATAAGACCAACTCTACAACAAGTTATGGGCAAAAATCCATGTCCAAACTTTAAATGCGAATATCTCGCTTAAAACGCATCTAAAAGGTATCAAAGTCGGCACCTAATGGACAATTTTTAAACTCCAATATTTCTTGATCTAGACCACCTAGATGGCTGAAATTTCAGGAATTTGATCTAGGAATCATTCCTTTCCATTGGTGTGCCCTATCTTTGAATAAGACCAACTCTACAACAAGTTATGGGCAAAAATCCATGTCCAAACTTTAAATGCGAATATCTCGCTTAAAACGCATCTAAAAGGTATCAAAGTCGGCACCTAATGGACAATTTTTGAACTCCAATATTTCTTGATCTAGACCACCTAGATGGCTGAAATTTCAGGATTGTGATCTAGGAATCATTCCCTTTCCATTGGTGTGCCTATCTTTGAATAAGACCAACTCTACAACAAGTTATGGGCAAAAATCCATGTCCAAACTTTAAATGCGAATATCTCGCTTAAAACGCATCTAAAATATATCAAAGTCGGCCCCTAATGGACAATTTTTGAACTCCAATATTTCTTGATCTAGACCACCTAGATGGCTGAAATTTCAGGATTGTGATCTAGGAATCATTCCCTTTCCATTGGTGTGCCTATCTTTGAATAAGACCAAACTCTACAAACAAGTTATGGGCAAAAATCCATGTCCAAACTTTAAATGCGAATATCTCGCTTAAAAACGCATCTAAAAGGTATCAAAGTCGGCACCTAATGGACAATTTTTGAACTCCAATATTTCTTGATCTAGACCACCTAGATGGCTGAAATTTCAGGATTGTGATCTAGGAATCATTCCCTTTCCATTGGTGTGCCTATCTTTGAATAAGACCAACTCTACAACAAGTTATGGGCAAAAATCCATGTCCAAACTTTAAATGCGAATATCTCGCTTAAAAACGCATCTAAAAGGTATCAAAGTCGGCACCTAATGGACAATTTTTGAACTCCAATATTTCTTGATCTAGACCACCTAGATAGCTGAAATTTCAGGATTGTGATCTAGGAATCATTCCCCTTTCCATTGGTGTGCCTATCTTTGAATAAGACCAACTCTACAACAAGTTATGGGCAAAAATCCATGTCCAAACTTTAAATGCGAATATCTCGCTTAAAACGCATCTAAAAGGTATCAAAGTCGGCACCTAATGGACAATTTTTGAACTCCAATATTTCTTGATCTAGACCACCTAGATGGCTGAAATTTCAGGATTGTGATCTAGGAATCATTCCCTTTCCATTGGTGTCGCCTATCTTTGAATAAGACCAACTCTACAACAAGTTATGGGCAAAAATCCATGTCCAAACTTTAAATGCGAATATCTCGCTTAAAACGCATCTAAAAGGTATCAAAGTCGGCACCTAATGGACAATTTTTGAACTCCAATATTTCTTGATCTAGACCACCTAGATGGCTGAAATTTCAGGATTGTGATCTAGGAATCATTCCCTTTCCATTGGTGTGCCTATCTTTGAATAAGACCAACTCTACAACAAGTTCTGGGCAAAAATCCATGTCCAAACTTTAAATGCGAATATCTCGCTTAAAACGCATCTAAAAGGTATCAAAGTCGGCACCTAATGGACAATTTTTGAACTCCAATATTTCTTGATCTAGACCACCTAGATGGCTGAAATTTCAGGATTGTGATCTAGGAATCATTCCCTTTCCATTGGTGTGCCTATCTTTGAATAAGACCAACTCTACAACAAGTTATGGGCAAAAATCCATGTCCAAACTTTAAATGCGAATATCTCGCTTAAAACGCATCTAAAAGGTATCAAAGTCGGCACCTAATGGACAAT
>NW_026605661.1:0-39428 GCF_945859685.1 Eupeodes corollae | reverse complement strand
AAAAAACAGTAATGGGTCAAATTTGACCCGAAGATCTTTTACGTTAGGTACTTTGAGGACCGTATGAAGGTGGGGGTTCAAAAACCGTGCAGAATTTAATGTTTCGAAAGTTCAAAGCTGTCTACAGTCGCCACTATCCATGGGTGGTAAACGGTGATTTTTTAAGAGCTTGAGAAATTTAAAAAATAAAAAAGCATAAAATTTGCAAAATCTCATCGATTCTTTATTTGTAACGTTAGATTGGTCCATGACATTTACTTTTTGAAGATAATTTCATTTAAATGTTGACCGCGGCTGCGTCTTAGGTGGTCCATTCGGAAAGTCCAATTTTGGGTAACTTTTTCGAGCATTTCGGCCGGAATAGCCCGAATTTCTTCGGAAATGTTGTCTTCCAAAGCTAGAATAGTTGCTGGCTTATTTGTGTAGACTTTAGACTTGACGTAGCCCCACCAAAAATAGTCTAAAGGCGTCAAATCGCATGATCTTGGTGGCCAACTTACCGGTCCATTCCTTGAGATGAATTGTTCTCCGAAGTTTTCCCTCAAAATGGCCATAGAATCGCGAGCTGTGTGGCATGTAGCGCCATCTCGTTGAAACCACATGTCAACCAAGTTCAGTTCTTCCAATTTTGGCAACAAAAAGTTTGTAAGCATTGAACGATAGCAATCGCCATTCACCGTAACGTTGCGTCCAACAGCATCTTTGAAAAAATACGGTCCAATGATTCCACCAGCGTACAAACCACACCAAACAGTGCATTTTTCGGGATGCATGGGCAGTTCTTGAACGGCTTCTGGTTGCTCTTCACTCCAAATGCGGCAATTTTGCTTGGTTACGTAGCCATTCAACCAGAAATGAGCCTCATCGCTGAACAAAATTTGTCGATAAAAAAGCGGATTTTTTGCCCACTTTTCTAGGGCCCATTCACTGAAAATTCGACGTTGTGGCAGATCGTTCGGCTTCAATTCTTGCACGAGCTGTAGTTTATACGGTTTTACACCAAGATCTTTGCGTAAAATCTTCCATGTGGTCGAATAACGCAAACCCAATTGCTGCGAACGGCGACGAATCGACATTTCACGGTCTTCAGCAACACTCTCAGAAACAGACGCAATATTCTCTTCTGTACGCACTGTACGCATTCGGGTGGTTGGTTTAATGTCCAATAAAGTAAACTGAGTGCGAAACTTGGTCACAATCGCATTAATTGTTTGCTCACTTGGTCGATTATGTAGACCATAAATCGGACGTAAAGCGCGAAACACATTTCGAACCGAACACTGATTTTGGTAATAAAATTCAATGAGTTGCAAGCGTTGCTCGTTAGTAAGTCTATTCATGATGAAATGTCAAAGCATACTGAGCATCTTTCTCTTTGACACCATGTCTAAAATCCCGCGTGATCTGTCAAATACTAATGCATGAAAATCCTTACCTCAAAAAAATCACCCTTTAGTTGTATCGAGGAGATTGAAAAACTATCAGTCCTATGTATGTTCATCACAAACCACTTGTTGTGGGGCCTCCAAAGGCCTATAAGAGAAAAGCCCGTCGTCGTTCGAAAAAAAGTTAAAGAACTAACATGAACATAAATATTGAAGATGAGTTAAAAAATTTTAGAATTCAAAGTATTGAGATTAATGAAAATTGTTTGAGACGGGCTATTTGTAGTATGGTTGAGCGTTTCAGATAATTTTAATTATATTACGATTCCCCTTTCGGGATTTTCAAGGAACAACACATCGTGTTCTGTAGTACAGATGTAAAGAGGTGAATACGCAGTATTAGAGGGTGGGATTTTATTAAGTAAGATGGATATCATTATTTGCTGTGTGTCAAGGAATTCGAGTCCAGTGTATTCGAATGTGAACATTTTTGGCATTATATTTAAGTTCTTTTGCGTCTGACTATTCGAGATCCCAGTAACCTTAATCAACGACATTCCTTAAAATGCAAACATTTTAAGTCCGACAATGCTGAATAGATTAATAATTTACAAAGCCGCAACACTTTAAATCGTTCATTAGCTGAAAATTGATAATAATTAAATCAGTTCTTTGATGTAAATGCGATTTTGTTTGTTTAATTAACAACAATTTAATTAAATCCTAATAAGTACGGTAATTATTACATCAATCTTCAAGACCCACTTTAAGTTTATGTTAATTGAATCAAACGCTCTCTTAAAGATTGAGAATTGAAGACTACTCCCTTTTTCTTTCAATCTATACGAATCAATAATTCAATAAATTGTCTAACGAAGCAAAAGTTTTTTTTTTCTAACGATAAACATAATTTTCAATCATCATCTAATAACACTTAATACCTTATACTTATCTCCATATACCTGCCTTCTGCCTACACACACATACTCACAAGAGGGAATTCTATAAGGTATTTCTTTATACCTTCCCTATAATACCTAACTCTTGAAAGTTCAAATGAGCAACAGCAACACGCATAAAATCAATCGGAAACCATTTATCCAAATGGATGGAAGATATAAAAATTAATATCTCTCTTTATTAGGACCATTAATAACATATCTACACCAATATTAATATTAACACTCACACTCGCACCCTCAGTTAAACAAGCATCAGGCATTGATTCTGATGGCGTTCACATCCCCTAACACTAATTAGCACTCGCTAATAACTCCCGCCACATATCGTATACACGCAGTCGAGATGTTAGCATTAAATGGCAGCGGTATAGTGGCGGCAGTGGCGGCAGCGGTTGCTTAAGCCTGATGAAAGCCTATAGCAGACGCACCATCTACTATATGCGGCGGTGGCAAGACGATTGATTCGCCTTGCTCATACGTACAATCTAACCCAATCAATCAATCGAACACCCGAGCTTTATGGTCGACATATAGAACAACGTTATACCCTCTTTCGCCTCTATGATGTGATGTGGTGCCTTAGAGGAGGCTTTCCGTTTCCGCTTCGCTCTTCGTATAGCGGAGACCTTATAGCAAAGCTGCTTGCTGGTGTGACTTCCTCCCTAAAGATGTTCATATAGTATAGGAAAGGAATAGGAATTAATAAGGAATTTGTTTTTATTTCTTTGTGGCCACATGTTTGCATTGGGTAAACCATCAATCCCGAATGAGGCCCACATGTTATGGGCTTAGGAATTTAGGTGTCGTCGGTAAGCTGAAAATGACTGACATATGGATTTGTGATTTGATAAATGGGGTCCTTGGTGAATAGAATTAACTGTCACCCACCGAAAGCCGGTGGCAGAGACCAATGCCCTGATGTCGCAATATCCCTGCGGTGCGATGGTTCTTTGAGTAATTGGATATACACACATACAAGTATAGATAGACTTACAAACTTTGTAGTATAGAGCTGGCCTATGGGGTAAACCCTTTTTTTGCGAGAAATTCCCTTGTGCAACACGAGTGTCCTTCGGTTAATTTGAGAATGAGTGCTTGAGGATTTCTCCTAAAATTGGTATTCAAATTACCATCAAAGACACCAGCATCACTCTAAAAAGTACTTCACCATAATACCTCACTTGCACATACCTACCTTCCAACCAGAGGTACAGAGTGAAGAGCTTTGAATTCAATCACCCGGCCATTGATGTCTTTTGCAGTCACAAGAATATTTGGTTAACCTCTAATCGGGGGACAGAAACTTTTATGGTCCGAAAATCCTTATTCGCATTCGGAATTGGAATATAGAGTGAGTCCTGTGAATACCAATTAGGAAACGTTCCAACAAACTCTGAAGGCAATTTCTATGGCAAGAGTTTATTTCAAATGATGTTTCACCTAAAATATTTTGAAGAGATTGTGAAATAGATTTCTCTTACCCCTCCCTCTCATTCTGAAGATGAGTGTGTTGGGAAATAATGAATTTTCCCTTTGAAGTTTGTTAGATTATGTGGGAGGGGGTGGGGGAGGACTGATGTTGGAATTTTATAAAAGGTTACGGACTCTGGCTTTTCTACGCATTGAATAATTGAAACAAATATCTTTCTAGAACTCACTGATACTAAAATTCAACTCTGATACATCCTGCCTTGTTTTTTGGTTTTTAAGACTTAATACAAATGCTGTTTAGGGGTGCAGGGCAAATGTGTAATAGGTACAAGGGATAACGGCCGGCATTTAGTGTGATAGATAATGAATTTGTATTTCACTTTTCACATTCGCCAAATTGAATTGCTGAAGTTAAATTGAAAGGTAATAGTTTGAAAGGTTATCCGGCTTGGAAGTACATGTAAAGGTTGTTTTTTTTAAATAAAGATGTTCTTTTTGAAAAAGGAACAAATTGAACATCGGATCAGGAATCAATTTATATTTACCAACATTCCAATATCCTTTTTAACTTAATTTCGAACTTCGAAGACATGAAGGTTCAGTATTTGCACGCACCTATATTTTCCAGGAACAAAACTCGTATATTCTTTAAGTCGAATCAAAATAATCTAATAAAGGTGCATGTTCTGCAAATGACTAGTAAATACAAAATTTTTAACCTATCAAGCTATTTTAAGTATTGGGTTTATCCAAAAAGAGGTTTTAAATGGCCCGTTTTTTAGGAAGTTGTCATTTTTAGAGCTGTCATATTTTGCCATTTGACAAGTAAGACTAGGGTAGGCCTTTAGTAAAAATGAAACGATACTCGTTTTAACGAAACAATTGCCAATTTGGAATAAAACATGGGTTTTTTGGCATTCTATAAATAGTATAGTAGAAAATTCCCAAGAAAACGCATTGGCAGTAGCCAGATTTTTGTATTTAAAAATTGGTACAACTGAAAGAAGATCTGTCAGAATAACAATAAAACAAAACACATAAATAGAAGACAGTTTTTTTGAAATTCATTGAAAGAGAAGATTATTGAAAGCGGTCGATTAGTTCTTGATTAAAAAGATATTTGAGTCGAGAGTAAATTTTTACCAAGTTTTAGTATTGTCTTTTTTTAGAGTTTTATTTTTTGTAAAAAAACTGTTAATTCGATTTTTTGCAAAATTTTATCGAATGTTAAAAACAATATTTTTCGAAAGATTAAAGTAGTTAAAAGCCAATATCTACAATTTTTGAAAAGATATTTTGAGTTGAAAATCAATTTTTACCAACATTTATACATTTTTTTGTAGATTTTTATTTTTTGTAAAAGAACTGTCAATTCGATTTTTTTTTCAAAATTTGTCCTAAAGTTGAAAACAATATTTCTTATAAGTAAAAATTAGTAAGAAGCTATTATCTTAAATTTTTGAAAAGATATTTGAGTCGAAAATCACTTTTTACAAACTTTTGTTAATTTTTTTTCGGTTTTTTGTAAAAAAAACTATCAATTCGATTTTTTTCAAAATTTTACTGAATGTTGACAAAAATATTTTTTGATAGATAAAAGTAAATTAAAGCCAATATCTCAAAGTTTTGAAAAGACATTTAAATCGAAAATCAATTTTTACCACCTTTTATTAATTTTTTTTAAGTTTTAATTTTTTGTAAAAAAAACTGTCAATTCGATTTTTCTCAAGATTTTTCAGAATTATAAGATAAAAAAAAGTTTGAAGCCTAAATTTCAAGTTTTTGAAAAGATATTTGAATCGATATTCAATTATTACCAACGTTGAGTAATGTTTTTTAGATTTTTATTTTTTTTTTTTTAAAAACTCCTCAAAATTTTATCAGGTGTCAAAAACATTATTCTTCGTTGCACAAAATTTTTTAAAGATGAAATCATATTTAGTCGTAAAATTTTGGAGGTGACAAATTTTTTTTTCAGTTTTTTTGATTTATAAAAAAAAACGTTAAATGGATTTTTTTCAAAAAATACACTTCTTTTATATCATGTAAAAGTTTATTATGTACAATTTATTTGAAGTCTCTAGCATTTTTGGTTCGTAAGATATTTAGGGTTAACCAAAATTTTCACCTTTTTTTCAAACTGCTATGGTAAAAAACCACCCACGCAATTTTCTTGAGAGCCCTTACTGCATCTTTCTGCCTCATTATCTGTATAACAAAATTTATTTGAAATCGAAATCTCTTCTGGTTCTTGAGCGGACGTACGAACGTACGTACACACGCACACCCAGAGATCTTTCTAAAAAAAAATTATTTCGACTCTAGGGACCTTGAAACGTCGAGAAATGTCAAAATTTTCAATTTGACAAATCGGACCCATGACAATAACTTCCTATGGGAATTTAATAAAAACGCACTGATTTCTATTAAAAATAACCTTTCACGAAAACATTTAAGCTTAGTGCTAAGGTATTCTGGTAACTGATAAGGCGTTTTACTTGTTTACTTTTTAGTAAAAATAGCAGCGTCTGAACTGTCAAAAAAATGAGTTTCTTTTTTACCTCTGAAGCATAGACACACCATATAAAGACCGGAAACCTATCTGTCATTCTGGTTTGCCTACAAGTTGAAACGTTAGTTTTCACGCAACCTTAAGTCTAACATCAATTCCCCACAGCAAAAGCCAATTCACCACCCTCTTAAGTCAATTCACCACACAAATAAAGAAGAGTGATGAGAAATTCTTTAGGAGAGGCACCTAGTGGCTACGGTGATATTAGCTATTGCAATTTTTTGGTACGATAACTCAGGCGACAAAGTTTGATGACGGATCTGTATATAACGGTTAAAAACAAGCATTTTGTTTATGGGAGGGGGTCTATTTCCGATGACGATAACTATTTTCTAAAAGTATTTTGATAATTACAAAACAGTGACTAAGTTTTAACAATTTCACTTTAAGTTTCGTTTTTCTAATAAAAAAAAAATGATAAAAGTGTGACATCACCTCAACATCACATATTATAACATAATTGTTTATTTCATCGAGGTGAGTTTGAAAACGTCAACAAAAATTCTGACTCTTTGCATTATTAAACATTTCGATAGGAAAACAAATTTCATTTGGATACTTTCAATATTTTGGATGCATAACAGCTGTATTGGCCAATACCGAGGGATTCGTAAGGGGTTTGTGATTCACAACGCACTTTGTCGCAAGTTCATTTGGGTAAAAGATATTTTATCGTTTCAGGAACAACACCATCGTCCTTCTCAATCCAGAAAATCACCTTCATGTAGTACATTTGCTGCTTCATCTTCCACTTCAGCTGTTCACAGCATTACAAGTCCAACATGACTTAAGTCAATCTGCGTAAGGATGCCGATTTCAAAACAATCACCGACAAACACCTCATGCCACAAGGTAGTTTATTTGAGGTTGTTTCGTAGCTCATAAGTTCTTCGAAATTGCTATGTATGTGGCTATCTCTGGGGTAATTCCAGGCAGAAGCACTTGGGCTTTGCCCATCAGGTAAAGTTGAGAGCTTAAGTTTCTCTTTTTAACTTTGTTTGCTTACGCACAAATGGTACAGAGAGAATTAAAAGACCAATCCAAAGAGACGTTATGTCATATATTCTTTAGACGTTTAAAATTGTATATGGAACTTTTAAAACGGATACATTCCATAATCTAATAAGAATAATTAAGTGCTATAGTATGTTAGCATTTCCACATTTACATTAATTTTGGTTCCATGCGAGGTGCTATTTCTAAAGTTAAAAACATCTGTCAAAACAAGTAGACACAGCGCATCGCATTCTTGTTGGATTATACATTTCAAAATGGACGTAATGTCAAAATTACACATACAACAATGTTAATAAATGGATGTTGGAGGGTAAAACGTCCGAAAGATTCTAGTCTTTATATGGTGTGTCTATGGACTAAAGCTTCTTTTTCCGTTCTGTTTTGACCTTGTTCGAAGTGAGCTCTATAAGCCAGACAAAAAAGAAATAAGCAGACGTATTTGAATGCTGAACAACATTTGACAGATAAATAAATTAAATGCTTGTTTGATTATAAATAGTTCTTCCATTTTTATAACAGTTTTGAATCTTATTTCTTTTTTCTACAGAAGACAAAACCAAGTAAATTCACAAATGTGAATTGAAAAGTTGCGTTTTAAGTCTGTTTAAAAAAAAATAACGAGGCTCAGCAATATGTGAGATATTCTACTGCCACCTGGGGACAAATTCCGGTTTAGTGAGAATATTATTTATTTTACTTCACTTTGATTCATTTGGTAAAAATGGCGCTTCTCGTTTAGTGAACGAAAACAATGTGGTGAATATGGTTACTTACACTGCTGTGGTGAATAAATTTTGTTGTCTCTTGTGAACTTTGCATTGCTATTGTAAATGATAAATGTCAAAACTTAACAAATACTCCACATAGTATAATCGCACTCACTATTCACTATTTCAAAATATAAATAAGGATTGATGTGGGCAAATGAAGCAAGTTAATTTCCACAATTTGGAAATGTTGCTCTGGCGTTGAACCAAACATGAACTGCCAAATCTGAACGAACAGAAATGTCAACAATGCTTGACACTCTAAACCGTAGGTACAACCATACTTAAGAACTATCAGGGTATAGTTTTTGAGACTTGCAGCCCTATCTGCTATTCACGTGGATCGTTCATTCGATTCACCTATTCGATTCCCTTTCACACTGTTTTTGCAGTCTGCTATCCATCGAGTAAACTACATTATCCCAATCCAATTTGACATTTAAATAAACAGCTGTTCATGTAAAAATCTTGGGAATGTTGGATAAATTGTTGTGATTTATACACGAATTAAGTTTTATCAATCCACCTTAACAAATTAATTTGTTTAATTTTTGGAAATAAGCAGTATTGTACTTTTTATTCCAATTGTAAGCAGAGGAATAATAGAATCCTCAAACAGAGAGCTTCTAAGAAATGTTAAAAAGTGTCTTCCTTCCCCTAAAAATGTTAATTTTCTTTTATTTATAAAACAAATATACTAAATTTAGCAATAAATTAGTTTTCACTTAGATTTTTCTTACAAAAAACCAGACATCACATGAAAAATCCGCTGCATTTTATATGGGGATCTGAATTATATAGAATGAATGCTTTCACGTGAATAGAAGAACACCACACACTATTACCGACGTTACCGATATTTACAGATCCACTTCGAATTATTAGCAGAATAATGATTAGTGAAAATTGAAGTAAAATTCCCCCCGATGAATAGCAGAATAGGCCTGTTGTTTTCACTTTTTAATGGAACGAGGCGAGGGTCAGATTTAGTGCTAAATAAAATTTGTTGAGTGAAATATTTGTATTAAACTTTTTTACACAACAGAACAGAATTTGCCACCAGGTAACATTGCGAACAGAAAGAAGAACTGAGTGAACTTCATATACATTTAAGGGCACGTTCACAGTGAAAGTTGTCAAATTCCAATTTGTCGTCGATTGATTAGGCAAATTTTCAATTCACAAACGAAAAACAGGAATAAAAGGAAGCTTTAAGTTATTCCTATTTATATTACACCTTTTTTCCTTTGTCAATGTAATTTAAACTTCACTGAGTATCACCATAAGAAAGGGTGTCACTGACATTCACAAGTAAATGTAGGTGAAGCCTTTCAAAATCTATGGTAATCGTTTTATATAGAGAAATTCTTAACAATTTTCTTTCGAATTTGAATTGGAATCAGAGCCCGGAATACCTTTTTGATTGTTGATATATTATGAACAGAAATATAGTAATTCATAACATCAACGTTTTCAACATATATGAGATAGAATGCCAACAGAACCCAATATTCTGTGATCTAACCCCACCAACCTACCCAACAATCTGTCATTCAAGCCATGCGTGAGATATGAAAAGAACATACCTATATGTACACATAAAGACAGACACCGTTCACGCAATTGAAATTGCTTTTTATCCTTGACAGGATGTGGATTCCACTTTCTATGTTTCCACTTCCACCCAAAAGATGTGATTTTTTCATATCAAAACGACTACGGTGGATGGTGTGATGATGGTGATTCAATATTTCACACAATCTTCCATATCACAAACAACCTTTAGGTATGTGTATGTGATTTCAAAGGACCATCACTTGGTTTTATTTCTTCCGTCTCCAATCATCTTCACAAGCTTTCGCTTTTCTTTGAATGAAATACCCTTCTTAACGCGGCGTTCCATTTTACGAATATCACACAACATATCATTGTGAAGCAATTGTGATATTATTCAACAAAACGCAACGAAATGAAGAAGCGTTATTATGATTTAAGAAAGTGGTCCTGCGGTCTACAATGACAGCTTAGCTGTGTATAATATTCAAGATTGAAATGTCGGTCTTATGTTCTGTTGTGCTATATGCTGCTTAGTGTCATATCTTATCCTTGTGAGGAATCCTCACTAAGGATAAGACATGAGAAGCAAAACTCAAACCAAAATGCCAAAATCGGATGAAAGGAAGTTTGAATATTTTTTTTATGGTCGTTCTGGTGGGGTGAGGGATTAAATTAAAATAAAACTAAGTTTGAGGATAAAAACTGTTTCAATATAAATTTCCGGTCTTATAGATTGCTCGAGATCCGCTTTTGGATGTTTGACATCTGATAACTGTTCGTTCATTTTT
This sequence comes from Eupeodes corollae, assembly GCF_945859685.1. NCBI lineage: Eukaryota > Metazoa > Arthropoda > Insecta > Diptera > Syrphidae > Eupeodes > Eupeodes corollae. Next base: position 28,949 of record NW_026605661.1, on the reverse strand, counting down.
GTTCTGTTATTGAAATTGGCTTTTCATATGACAAAAAATTATATGCTTTTCTCAAGACGCTTTTTGAGTGCTAATCTATAGCTTTGTTTGAAGATAGATATAACTACCTATATTGAGTTTATATCTAAATTCAAATTTAATAAAAAGGTCATTCATTTCCGGTTTCAGGTTGCTAACGCAGGTATCTGACATCTGTCAAACTCAGCTGACAGTTTAAATATCATAATAAAGGATGGTTAAGATTTAAGGGCCGATGTTGAATGTGAACCACACCTAAACGTCAAGATTTTTTCTGCAATTCATTTGAAATTCCTTAATTTCAGGTTAATTCAATTTGAACCATGGAAATATACACAATCGAGTAAAGCACTATTATTATGAGAACGACCAACGAATGAACGAATATTCGTCGAGTTTGACATTTCTTTCACTTAGAGTTTTTAATTCGTCGCAAATGAATGAACAAGAATGATTGTTTCAGGTTAGGTACGCGCGATTATTTTATTCGTTGGGAGTGTGGATAATGTGGAACGCGAATAAAGTTGGACAGTTCGTATCAACTACAATTTTTTTCGCGACGAATAAAATTGTTTTCTTAAATTTATTAATATATAATAGTGAAAAGTAAAAGTATGCATCATAAATCAAACAGAAACTATATTGCTATCGTTTTGTTAAGAATTTGTGTGGATATGTCTTCAAACGTATATAAACTCACATTTTGTAATTCATTCGTCGTTCGTTGGTTAAAGTTTTTCAGGCTTATTAAAAAATGATCTTTCAAATGAGAATGCATATCATCGACTTGTTGGTTTTTTGGTCACCAAACCCCTTGACCTTAAGAGATGATTAAACACCAGTTCAATCTCATGCAGCGTGAATTACAAAAAATATTACTGCCGTTTGCGGTAGTGTGGCTGAAGAGCGGTCCGTTGGGGTTTAATGGGCTGCTGGCGGCATCATAGGACCCTATGTTTTCCAAAATGAGGCCGCTTGAGCGTCATTGAAAATTTGAACCATTGGATGAAGGTGTCCCACCGAGGTCGCTGCTGCCACTTGGCCGATATTTTGTTGCATACATAATTGAATCATACCAATATTATTACAATAAGAAAAAAAACAGTAATGGCTGAATGATTTCTGTTTTATTCAAAATCAACATCAGCTCTTAAAATTTAACCACCCTTTATTAGTAGATGTAGTACCCGTATCGTGATGATTACTGCGTATGACTCTCATGCTAAAGGGCTTAGGTTCAATCCGTACTTGTGACACCTATTTTCTTTTCACGGGCTTTACCTCATCTAAGAAATCGATAAAAATAACTGTAGGTCCCTTCCATCCCTGACATTACTTGAACTAAAAAATGGTTAAGAAAAGTTACTAGGCTGTTATTCTCTACAAACTGTTGAACCATCTAATTCATTTTATTTAATATAAGTAGCCACAAGAAGCCTTAAAACACCCTGAAGTTATCGAAAAGACGAAAAATGCTATTGCATCCAGGCGTCTCCGTATCCGTAAGTTTTCTGGTCACATAATTTTAAATTAAGTGAAATTTGGTGAATAAAGACCACCCCGAAGACACATTACTCAATGAACTAGAAGAATTCCGCACAGGATCTTCATTCACAATTTTTTTTATCTCCATCGAACTTTGAATTTTGATCACCAATTCATCTGCTGTTAATCAATTTTTAGAAGAGAAGATAAGAAGAAGCAAAAATCCTGGGGCAAAAAATCAATTCGGAAAAAACTAAATAGGTAAGCCTTGGAACACCCTCACCAATCCAAGTGAACAGTTTAGAAAATGTCCAGTATCTTGATAGTTTTGTATTGGCGGAACTGAACTGGATTCGGAACCCTATCCAAAATATGGAGAAAAAGCTCTGTTTTCTTATAGATCAAGCACCGACTTGCTGCAAAAGTTCGTTAATAGATGTCTTCGAAATATCTTAAGGATTTGCTGGCCCAACCATTTCTCCAATGTTGAGCATAATTTGAAAACGGCCCACAAACCAATAGGCTTTATTATACGAAGATTAAAGTGTTAGTTATTGGACATACGCTTCGCAAGTGTGACGCACGGGTACACTGTGAAACCCGCTCACACAGATGTTCAGACAAATGGGTTGGCCTTGAAGTACTTGGCAAAGAACGGTCGAACAGGAATTAGCACAACCGGGGAAGCGTTGGAGAGAGATGAGAAATCGTAAAAAATGAAGGGTAGATTTAGTAGAGGCCCTATATGGGTCCAAGGAGGGCTCCGCGAAATTAGACCCCAAAAGAAAAAAATGAAATATAGCCCCAAATTGTGGTAATTTTTCATAATGAAATCATACCCCAGTGAAATAAGTCCCAATCGAAATGAAAAATGCCCCGAAAATAAATGAAATAAGACCCCAATTTTTTTTTGATATTAAAGTTTATTTTCAAAAATGAAATAATAACCAAAACCATCAAACAAATACTTGGATTGTATTCTGTACAATTTCTCTGCAACAAGGACACTTGTAACTATTTTCTCCTTCAGCTATAGCTTCAGCTTGAATTTTGAGATTGCATTCAGCACAAATTTTTAAATACTTGCACAGAACAATATTTGCCCGCAAATCCAGGGCTTTCATCCTCTTCGTTAATATCTTCCTCACAAGATTCTTTAACGTTAAAAATATCTTCTTCTGGAAGCATCTCTACACATATACCATTTTTCTCGAAAACCATCCTTGAAAGGAAGGAAGCAACGGTTAAGAAGTTACGAAGATGTTCCTCAATTTTGGAGCTTCTGCTTCGTTCAACATTGTATTTTTTTAAGTTTGGCCCCCATTGAACGACCATTTTCTGCTAAAGATGAAAACTGCTTTTGAAAAAAAAACTCTTCACCCGTTACCATGGCAACAAATTTGAAGAAGTTTATATTTTTTAAGGCAGAACGACCCAAAACACCGTTGTATGCCTCAATAGCAGAAGTTGTTCGGATGTTTTCTTTAAAAACAGAAAAGTTAATTAACAGAACAAGACGCTTAAACTTAAAAATACCTTTTAAATCCACACTTTTTCCAAATAATTAAGGAATGATCCGAAATTTCCGTGCGTGCGTGTGTACGAACGTTCGTACGTCCGTACGTTTTTTTCTTCGTCTATTGCTCAAGAACCAGAAGAGATATCGATTTCAAATAAATTTTGTTATACAGATAATAAGGCAGGAAGATGCGGAAAGGGCTCTCAAGAAAATTGCGTGGGTGGTTTTTTTACCATAGCAGTTTGAAAAAAAGGTGAAAATTTTGGTTAACCCTAAATATCTTACGAACCAAAAACGCTAGAAACTTGAATTAAATTTTATATAATATATTGTAACGTGATACTAGAATGGTTTATTTTTTGAAAAAAATCAATATAACGGTTTTTATTATAAATCAATAAAACTGAAAAAAAAAATTGTCACCTCCAAAATTTTACGTTTGAAATATGATTTCATCTCTAAAACAATTTTGTGCAACGAAGAATAATATTTTTGACATCTGATAAAATTTTGAGAAAAATCTAATTGACTGTTTTTTTTATAAAAAATAAAAATCCAAAAAAATGTATAAATGTTCGTAAAAATTGAATATCCATTCAAATATCTTTTCAAAAACATGAAATTTAGGATTCAAGCTTATTTTATTTTATAAGAATTATTGTTTTCAACATTTTGAAAAATGTTGAGAAAAATCGAATGGACAGTTTTTTTTACAAAAAATAAAAACCTAAAAAAATGTATAAAAGTTGGTAAAAATTGATTTTCGACTCAAATATCTTTTCAAAACTTTGAGCAATTGGCTTAAGTTTACTTTTATCTTTCAAAAAATCTTGTTGTCAACATTCGGTTAAAGTTTGAAAAAAATCGAATTGACAGTTTTTTTACAAAAAAATAAAAACCGAAAAAAAATTAACAAAAGTTGTTAAAAATGATTTTCGACTCAAATATCTTTTTAAAACTTTGAGATAATAGCTTCTTACTAATTTTTGCTTATAAGAAATATTGTTTTCAACATTAGGACAAATTTTGAGAAAAATCGAATTGACAGTTTTTTTACAAAAAATATAAACTTAAAAAAAAATGTATAAAAGTTGGTAAAAATTGATTTTAGACTCAAATATCTTTTCAAAAATTTTAAATATTGGCTTCAAACTAATTTTAACTTATAAGAAGTATTGTTTTTAACATTCAGTAAAATTTAAAAAAAAAATCAAATTGACAGTTTTTTTACAAAAAATTAAAAACCTAAAAAAATTTAACAAAAGTTGGTAAAAATTGATTTTCGACACAAATATCTTTTCAAAAATTTGAAACATTGGCTTCTAACTTATTTTATCTAACAAGAAATATTGTTTTCAAAGTTCGATATAATTTTGAAAAAAATCGAATTGACAGTTTTTTTTTACAAAAAATTAAAAACCGAAAAAAAATTAACAAAAGTTGGTAAAAAATGAATAGAAATGTAGATTTAGAAAATATATACAATCTTATGGACCAAATAACAATAAGTTCCACAAATATTATTATATGCGGGGACTTTGAAAGCAACTTATTAGTCAATGATAGCTTAAGTGAAAATATGAAATCTTTTGATATGCAATCTGCTCATTTGTCTGTACCAACACACTTTACTAAGACTTCAAGTACTTTATTGGACCTCTTTTTTGTAAGCGAGAAAGATCGGGTTGTTTTTTATTTTCAACTCTCCGCTCCAGTTTTTTCCAAGAACAACCTGATTTTTCTGACCTATGACTTCTATACTAAGACTACTTCCGACAATAATATCATAAAATATAGGGACTATAAAAACGTTAACATGTCAGCACTTCAACAACATATTCGTTCAATTTTTTGGGATAATATTCATCTTCTGCCTTCGCCAGATGACTAAGTGGAATTTCTAAATGAAAACTAAAGAATGCTATTTAACTGAAAACAACAAAGTATAAATGTGAATCGAAGTCCTGGCTTAGTGAAAGAATTAAACAATTAATTGACCAACGAGATGGAACTTATAGAAGCTGGATAGTTTTCCGGGTGGAAGAACTTCAGAGAGCTTATACGACCCTACGTAATAAAGTTGTCCTTGAAATTAGAAATGCTAAAGTACAATTTTTCTCCAGCCGACTAAACGCTAATGGTGATGGCCGAAAACTCTGGGAAAATCTTGGAAAGCTTGGAATTGGTATAGAATGACAAAACACTCTAAATAATATTGATAAAAACGAACTTAACCGTTAATTTTTATTTGCTCTATACTATGTAATTTCAACTCAACTATCCACTGATTCAACATTACCTTTGATAAACTCTGCATTTAGCTTTTCAGGAGTGAGCAATCAAGATGTTGTGGAAAGTGTTCTGTCAATAAAATCCACTGCTCAAGAAATTGATGAATTAAATTCTGTATTTTTGAAATAAATGTTGCCAATCGTCCGTACGTCCGTACGTTCGCGAAAATTTTTTCGTCGTCCATAGCTCAAGAACCAAGAGAGATATCGACTTCAAATAAATTTTGTTACACAGATAATAAGGCAGATAGATGCAGAAAGGACTCTCAAGAAAATTGCGTGGGTGGTTTTTTTTACCATAGCAGTTTGAAAAAAAGGTGAACATTTTGGTAAACCCCAAATATCTTACGAACAAAAAACGCTAGAGACTTCAATTAAATTGTATATAATATATTGAAGCGTGATATCAAAGGAGTATATTTTTTGAAAAAATCCATTTAACGGTTTTTTTATAAATCAGAAAAACGGAAAAAAATGTGTCACCTCCAAAATTTTACAACTAAAACATGATTTTATCTCCAAAACAATTTTGTATAACGAAGAATAATGTTTTTGACATCTGGTAAAATTTTGAGAAAAATCGAATTGACAATTTGTTTGATAAAAAATAAAACTAAAAAAAAACATTACTCAAAGTTGGTCAAAATTGAATATCGATTCAAATATCTTTTCAAAAACTTGAAATTTAGACTTCAATCTTATTTTCTCTTATAAGAAATATTGTTTTCAACATTCTGAAAAATGTTGAGAAAAATCGAATTGACAGTTTTTGTACAAAAAATAAAAAAATAAAAAAAAATTAATAAAAGTTGGTAAAAACTGATTTTCAACGCAAATATCTTCTCAAAACTTTGGGATATTGGCTTTAATTTAATTTTATCTTTCAAAAAATCTTGTTGTCGACATTCAGTGAAATTTTGATAAAAAGCAAATTGACAGTTTTTTTTACAAAAAATTAAAAACCGAAAAAAATGAACAAAAGTTGATAAAAATGATTTTCGACTCAAATATCTTTTCAATAATTTGAGATAATAGCTTCTTACTAATTTTTACTTACAAAAAATATTGTTTTCAACATTAGGACAAATTTTGAAAAAAAACAAACGAATTGACAGTTTGTTTGACGAAAAATCAAACCTAAAAAATATTTATAAAAGTTGTTAAAAAATTGATTTTCGACTCAAATATCTTTTCAAAAACTGTAGATATTGGTTTTAAACTACTTCTATTTTTCAAAAAATATTGTTGTTAACATTCAGTGAAATTTTGAAAAATATCGAATTGACAGTTTTTTTACAAAAAATAAAACTAAAAAAAAAACAATACTAAAACTTGGTAAAAATTTACTTTTGACTCAAATAGCTTTTCAAAAATTAAAAATATCTTTAAACTCTTTTTATTTCACAGAAAATATTGTTTTCGACATTCAGTAGTTTTTTTATATAAAAATCCAAGAGACCGTTCTTTCAACAAGAACAAATCTCCAAAAAATAGTACAGAAATTTGGTAAAAAATTGATGTTCGGTTCTTGATATGTCTCAAATTAATTTCATTCATCCAATTTATAAAAATTTAAGAAATGCTACTATAAAATAAATAACTTGGGTGGCGCAACAGTCCGTTGAGAACTAGGGAGTAATGATATACAACTCTCAACCATTCCTGTGTGCGAGTAATGTTGTCACGAAAGGAGGGGACCTACAGTTTATATGCCGAATCCGAACTGCTAATTTGGGAAAGCACTTTTTCATGACAATAGTTACTCTTGGAGAATTTGTCAATTCCTCGCAAAGGGCAGTCCCCGTGAAAAGACTTAAGATGGTATAGGCAGTGATCAAACCCAAGACCTCTGGCATGACAGTCCAACGCACTAACCATCATTCCACGGGTGCTACTAAAATTGGTAAACATTTGCTTTCGACTAAAAACTATTTAACAAAACTAGATTTTGAAATTAAACTGGTTCTTGATATGAAAAATACTGTTGATCATTTTAAAATTTTTAAGAATAATTCAACTGACAACTTTTTTAACCCAACCCTTCAAACTTTTAAGCAAGACAAATAGACAGACGGGATTGGAAGTTATCAGTGTGAATCGCATATGAGCCTCCTTTGTGTTTTATTTAGATTTTACTCCTTTCGCCATCCCAAAAACGAATAACCCTATTTAATAATTGAGCTTGCAAGGTATAAAGTCAGAATTGTTTAAGAAGTTCTTGAGACGCATATCATACTGAGTAAATAAACGTCGTACATTTTCAGACCCTTCCATTATGGAAATTTTCATTTTTGATTAAAACTTCGAATTTTGTTTTAAACGAGAATAAATACTAACCCTTTATATGAATACAAATATTTAATAAAATAAAAAGGACAATTGCAACATTGATTTCTTGAATATCACACACATTTATGCAATTAAAACTCATAGCGAAAAGAAAAATTCAAAACAATTTCCTTGTTTGGAGCTCGTCAACACGAATTTTCAATTTAGCTCTGTCATTTGCTGGAATACCACGCCACGATGTGATGCAAAATAAATTGAAGTCCCATCGATATCCGGGACGTATTCTTTTTTTATTTCTCTTGTTATTTGCTTTTGACTTTTTCCCATCAATTGTTGGTCGGAAGTTGTTTTGCACCGGATACTGAAACAACAATCCAGGAATTAAAAAAACAAAAACTACAAAATCACCAAAAAACAAAAAATTTTCGCATTCCGAAAAAAAAAGGAAAAATTAAATTCCTTGAACATTTCCAATTGACATATTGTGTGCGATATGAGATCAAACGCGCGCGGCAGCCGGCACGGCGGTTCGGTGGCCAGCGTAGCATGATGTGAACGAGATGACCAAATGCAGCAATGACAACAGGACGAAAAAATGCATTCCGGAAAAAGAAATCTACCTGTGCGCGACCAGGCCATGGCTATGCGATGTTCCTCAACCTCAACCCAACGCGTGTATTGGATCGAGCGACCGGAAGTTCCATCATTGTGGGAATCAGCAGGACGAACTGACATATGTGGTGGCACCAAGCATTGAACTGCGATTGAAATGATATTGTTTTGGTGGCAGCTACAGTTGCAAGTTGCAAAAGTTAAATATACCTATGCATAGATATGGAAGACCATCAGCAGCGCAGCATCATCAGCGGTCGTATATCAATTCCAATTCGATTCTCTGAAATGTTTATCTTTTTTTTTATATCTATGTTTACACACATACATACTTATGTATATTGTATTTCGATTGGGAGAACGAATTTTTATTATTATTTTGTTTTGGATTTTGATATAGGTATAAATAAAAGGATAATATCAGGATGACATATTAATGGCAAGTTTCACAAAGTTTTGTTGTATTTTAACCAATCTGATGTGTGCATTTTGGTGCAGTTTTATGGGGGTGAGGTGGACTGATTTATTTATATATTTGTCAACAAGCTGACAACCATCAGTAGTATTTCAAAGTCAATTTAAAATTCAATATAAAAATGTATGGGATTTTATTTTTTATCTAGGTTAATATTTGATATATTGAAATTACGATGGTAGGAAACGCTCAAATGGTATTACAATTTAAACTGCTAATCCTACAAGGATATAAATCACAGCCTGAAATAAGGGGCGGGGGCAAATTATTCACAATTCTTTCGCTGAATGATGTTCCCTTAAGCAGATACTCATTCAACTCTGATTTCTATCGGATTTTCCAATAGGGACCTGACAGCCTTGAATTTATTTTGCGAACGCATCCTTTCACTACTCATCGAACTGTCACTGTCAGTTTATCAGTAAACTCATGGTGAATAACATGAACGAGCTAAGTCTGCAAATAATAAAATAAATTCTAGCGAAATTTTAAGTTACAGAGTTCTTAAGTTTAAGAGCGTTAACTCTAAGAAGACAGTCTATTATCTTATGTTGCCTTGTCAATAACAGTTTGGCCGAAGTGTCGAAACATATTAAATCAGTCAATTCCACGTCGTTCTGAAGAATATGACTTATGTTGTGTAAGGTTATTCGTGTACTTACCCATTAAAGATGAAGATTACTTAAAAATTGATCTCGATGGACAATTTGAAGCGATGTATGCTCTGCGATTGGGTTTCGCCCATTTTTGGGTGAATGGGTTCGTAAATAAGTAAAATATGCGTTATTGGACGATCGTCACGTTACTACTGTGATTGGCCATAACTATCACGGCATGACTTCCAATTATTGTCGAGCTGAATTAAAAGATTAAAAGATATAGACTTCGACAAGATGTGGTTTCAACAGTATTATGCCACACGGCACAAACGTTTTATTAAAAGCGGTCCATATTCTTGTAGTGCGGCTTAAGAAAGAATCCTTCTAATTAACAGTACGGCCGAAATTGCACTTAAGGGTAAATTGTTAAGCATTTCCAGGAATACTGTTATTACGGTTGAATTGTTTGGGGGGAAAAATACAACTGGCTTTTTCACTAGAACATTGTGTGTGAAAACAACGACGGTGTCCACAGGGCCGGATTTAAAGGTCCAGAGGCATCGGGACAATAAAGAAGCGTAGGCCTCCTCACCCGAATTATTTTCTTAATAAAGTAAACCATTTTTTTCACTCGAGTTTTTCAATAAATAATTTATTGTGAAACCAATTAGATCCTTAGTATTGAACAAACACATATAAATACAAACGAAAAAAAAAAAAAAAATTATCTAAAATTAAATGTTAGGGTTAACGAACTGATGTTCAAATGGTAGACATGTGCATTGAAGAGGACACAAGCGTCCACATGTTTTTCTCTAAACCCACCTTTGTCTATCAACTCCTACTCTCACCTCCGCACGGTGAACATTGGATGCCTAGTACCTCAACGGGAGATTGGGTTTTAACCCCAGAGTAAAGTTGTTGGTGTTTCCACTAAGGCACCTCTTCTTATCCAGACATCAGCGGACGAATTCTCGAGATGGATTCAACGGTGGCGTCTACAGTTCCAGTAAGGTTGAACTACTTAGTGAACACCTTATAGAGCTTCTTCGACATATTAGGAGCCCAGGCCTGTAAGGAGCGGTTTATCCGGCTACCCGTCCTTGGAGTTATACTAAGGATCTGGCCCTCCATGTTGGGGACTGTGCCGTCGGGGTAACTTCCTGGCCACGTAAACAATACCTTTAGTTGCGAAGCACCAACAAGCCTCGGATACGGATGGATTTACTGTTGACAACCTACGCAAACAAAATAAAGACAACGAACTTCGGAACTGTACTTTGAATGTTAGACCCCTTAATAGACCACGTGCAGCCGAACAATTAGCGGAAGCCCTAAACTGCTGCAAGGCAGATATTACCGCCAAGAAGTGCGATGGGATGGACAGGATTAACGCAAACTAAAAGACTGCGATGTACACTACGGGTCGCATGCCCAACAGAGGAGAAAGATAAAGACACCAAAGACATATTCTTCGAGCTCTTGGACAAAACATATGAGCAGTGCCCTGGCTATGACGTTAAAATTGCCTTAGGAGATTTTAACGCCAAGCTAGGAAGAGAAGACATCTTTGGTGGCATAATCGGGAGATACAGCCTGCACAACACTACCTCCGACAACGGATTCAGGCTGGTCGATTTCGCTGCGGGGCGAGACGTTCTGGTAGCTAGTATGCAGTTCACGCATCTTTATATCTACAAGGGGACATGGAAATTTCCTGATCAATCAACCGTCAACCGGATTGACCACATTGCGATCGACGAACGACACTTCTCCAGTATCCAGGATATCCGAACATTTCCAGGGGCCAAAATTGACTCGGGCCACTACCTAGTTGTAGCCAAGGTACGGGTACGGATATCCCGATCCAAGCCAAAACAAGGACGTACTGTGAGAAGATTCATCGTTATAGACGGCTACAATCGCAAGACACTGCCATGTCCTTTTCCGATCGAGTCTCTAATAACCTCTTAAGGAGTCCTATGCTGCCTGCATAAAGCATTAAAACCAGTGGCAACACTGCCTTGCAGCCATCAGAGATGCAGCCCCTGAAGTGCTAGGTTTCACACGGCCACCACAGCGAAACCCCTGGTTTGATGACGAATGCCGGCAAGCGCACGCAGCGAAACAAGAGGCATACAAAATGGCGCTGCACAAAAGGACTAGAGCTGCTCGCGAGCTCTACGAGCAGAAGAGGAGAGAGGAACACCGGCTTCTTAGATGGAAAAAAAGAGGTTCGTAAATTTTACCAAAAGGTACAAAAAACGTCCCAAGGGTACCAGTCAGGAACCGAAGCCTGTAAAGACGATCAGGGGAACATCGTAGTAGAACCGCAGGCGATGCTGAGAATATAGAAAGATCACTTCTCCAAATTATATAACGGCGATGACGAACCGAATTCCGCTGTAAGGGAGATAGAACCACTCAACCTCGGCGACGCAGAGCATATCTAAACTTAAGTCAAACAAAGCTGCTGGAGCTGACGGCATCACCGCCGAACTATTCAAACCAGCAGGCGATGACTTGGTAGGGAGCATGCACCAACTCATCTGCAAAATATGGTCGGAAGAAAGCATGCCCGATGAGTGGAATCTCAGCATAGTGTGCCCGATACATAAGAAAGGAGACCCTCTAAACTGCGCTAACTCCAGAGGCATCAGTCTCCTCTCTGATGTATTATGTGAACGTCTGAAGCCATTCGTCAACAACATGATTGGTCCTTATCAGTGTGGCTTCAGACCAAGAAAGTTCACTATCGACCAAATATTCACAATACGGCAGATCTTGGAAAAAACCCAGGAGCTTCAAATTGATACCCACCATCTTTTTATCGATTTTTAAGCCGCAAATGACAGCATCTATAGGGAAGAGCTCTACCGAACAATGTCTGGTTTTGGCATCCCTGATAAACTTATCCGTTTGTGCAGAATGACGATGGAGAATGCACGCTGCTCTATCAAGGTCGGAAAAGATCTCACCGATGCATTTGATGTCAAAAAAGGTTTTAGACAACATCGTTCTGGAAAGAACTGTGCAAAACTCAACAGTCAACACTAGAGGCACAATCTTCCAAAGGTTCATCCAATTACTCGGATACACAGATGAAATTGACATAATTGGAAGATCAAGAGTGATGTCAGTGGAGCGTTTTTGAGCATTGCGATGGAAGCGAAGAAAATGGGTTTAGTGGTCAATGAGGGCAAGACCAAGTATATGCTGTCATCAAAAAAGGACACTGAAAAACGACGCCTTGAACAAAACTTTACCATGGACAGCTATAACTTTGAGGTAGTTAAGGACTTTGTCTACATAGGTACCGCTATTAACACAGACAACGACACCAGCGCAGAACTTAATCGAAGAGTGACTCTTGAAATCGCTGCTTCTTTGGACTTGGAAGGCATTTGAGAATTAAAGTCCTCTCTTGAGCATCTAGAATCACCATCTATAAGACACTCATCATCCCGGTTTTCATTTATGGCGCTGAGGCCTGGACCCTGTCAAAGAAAGATGAGAGCGTCTTGTAATGCTTCGAGAGAAAAATTATTCGGGTGATTTTTGGTCCCGTACGCATAGATGGAGAATGGAGGAGAAGATATAACGACGAACTGTACGGGCTGTACAGCGACACTGACCCAGTTAGCAGAATTCAAGTCCAACGGCTTAGATGGCTAGAATATGTAAAGCGAATGGACATCAACGCTTCAGCCCAGAAGGTCTTCGAATCCAATCCCGAGGGACAGTGCAGAAAAGGAAGACCGCGGCTCAGGTGGTGCACCAGGTTAACACTTATTTTTACACTAAATGCAAAGCTTAAAAATACTACTCCATAATTCCACCGCAACCATAACATAGAATTACTCCTACCTATACCTTTAAAAATTCATAATCTTAATGGACATAACCTTTCGAGCTTCATCATCCTCCAGTTTTGCATTTAATTTAAAATTGTTTATGACTCTCAAACACCATTAATGCAGGACACATATGTCACAAAATGTTTGTATAACTCCAATTTGTCACTGCAGATTTAAATGGAACACACACAAACAAATTAAATCCTCACTCTTATCCTTGGAGCTTAAAAAAAAAGAAAATTAATAAAAATAAATAAAACAGCAACAACAAAAATTCAGCCAGTGACCTCGTTCCCAATTGAGTGTCTCTCCATTAGCTCATCAGACTCCTCGCATCATCACTCGCTCAAAAGAGAAACATGATTACCTAATTAAATTGTCACCTAATGGGTTGTTGGCGCGCATCACATCATCCATAGGTAGATGGCACACATATGACGGGGAAAAAATAAAAACACCCTCAGGTAGGATTCTCACACCCCCAATCGAGCTCCACACTACCCTCTTAACATATACTAAAGCTAACTCTTGTGTTAATTTAATCGATTTGCGAGCGAAAGGGTTGTGTCTGCTTTTGCTTGTCCTGAAAATAAAAAGGATAAAAGCCATTTTAGATTGCCATCATCATCGTTGTCGTAGTCATCATTGTCAGGACAACGAGCGAGGATATGACGAAAAGCACACCCAAGCAGACACAGCGACCGTTTTGAGAGTGGTTTTGTCCTTTTCGTTTGGCAGAACAGCTCTTAACCTTTTCACAATCTAGATTGTACAATCATTACTAGAAATTAAGACATTCTCAAGTACCTACGAGGACTCACTTGATGGGGAGGATTTTTATATTCCAAGTTTAAAGTTGTCGTCTCGTGATATCTATTTGGCGACATACGGTGACGGTGACGGCGACAACAACGATGACGACGAATACCTTACCTAAAGAGAACTGCTAAGAGGTTCCTTGTTAACACCTATAGAAATATGTGCTATCACTTTCAGGAAGCTCATATGGGGAGAGAGAACTTATTATAAAATGATTGTATAACTGATGTTGCACCACTTAGGTGAAATGAGGTAAATTTAGTACGACATATCGCTTAGTCGATTTAAGGTAAGGTAAAACAAGGATATCATCAAGGACCTTTTATCCTGATGTGCGAGTTTGTATTACACCTACCTATGAGTGTCTCGTATCGTCTTTCGCTTGATGTTCTCTCGGATCCTTGGATAAGTGTTTGTCTTTTTTTTTCTCAGGACTCATTCCTTTTTTTTTTTTTACTAAACGAGGTGAGATCTGTTGCAGTTGCAATGCAATCGGGGAAAATGTGTTCTATTTCTGCTAGAATCCATCCTTATCTTCAGACATCTGAAACTTTGGATTGGAGAAGAAAGAGAAGAAATCAACTTCTACCGTGTGCAGTGTATCTTGAAGTCCTGTGCAGTGCAGGAGTGTTGTATATCTCTCGTCTTTTCCATGTGATCTGGCAATCGGTGTGTGCAATTCAGTACGTGAAGTATTTTTGAATTAAGGATGCCACAGATGTTGGTTGGAGCCTGAATACACAACACATACTCTCTGCTATGGAGCTCTATTGCGATTCATGCAATGGAACATCAAGGAGTTTGACTTAAGCATATAGGTACCTAATATATAGTAGACAGGGTATACCTGCACTTTTATAAGTGGTTCGAGCTTGTGAGGAAGAAAAACAAAAAACGAAATAGAAGCATCACAAAATGAACTCTAGAAAGAAGATGTTATCATCATCTTTCTTTCTCAGATTATTAGAATTGTTAGCGATAAAGTGTTTCTCATCAACTTAACTTGCAATTGGATCGTGTTGCTTTTGCTTTAGTTTAAGGGTAAGGGTAGTAAGTAGGTCCCTCCCTTCCTACCTTTTTTTTGGTAATTCTGTTTAATCAACGTAAAAGCTTTTGCTCTGAAATTCTATTTAATCAAGTATAAAAATTGAGTCATCTAAACACGTCCTTTTACATGTTGAAGTTGTTTAGTTTATATTTCAGTTGAGTTCGCTTATACCTTTGTAATCCTTGATGAGAATACAGAAGGATATAAGTACATTTCTTCATTTTGCTTGAGGTCAATTTGATAAACTAACAAATTATTACAGACTCATAACTCTTCTATGAAAATTAATTTTTGTAATTACTTTATACACATTTTAAATGACTTAATTCAATTTTTTAAACTTAAAATTCAAATTTTAATAAATTTTAAAGAAATCATCAAAAAATAATTAGCACGATTTTCTTTCCAAATTAATTTCTTTCTGGAAACCTAAATTCTGAAGAGAAAAATGTAATAAAATTAGAATTAATTCAAAAAATTCTGAGGCGAAATTCAGTGTTTCTGAAACTTTCATTTAATCTACCAATTGACGGGAATTTGACAAGTACCAAAATTGACGGGTATTAACAAGAAATGAACGAGGCAATCGAACAAACAAAAGCGTTACCATAATACATGGAACGAGACACTACGAACATGTATCGTAACGCAACAATGTATGCACTTAACCGACAAAAAAGAAGACGTCTGATAAGGCTTAAGCGCTTGTACCGGAGGTTTACTGATCTAAAGGATCCGGAAATTAGGACATTAAAGTCGTCTGTTAAAAACGTAAACAAATTGATGAGAGCTGGGGCTGTTAATTCCAGCAAACCAAGTATGTTTTCTCTGATTAATAAGACCTTTAAAGGGGGAATAACCAGAAAGACTTTCTTTGCCTTAGGCTTCAGAGGACGATAGAAAACAGAGACGTTCTTCTGACAGCCGGAATAGGGACTAATTTGCTCAAATGGTTTAGTAATGAAACTGCACAACTTTTATCACTGTCTCGATGGATCGTTGTTGGTAATTGTTGGTTACAAATATAATTTTTGGTTGAAAGAAAATGACATGACAGTAATTGATTTTCTGTTAACTCAAAGTACCTATCTCTCGTTGGAGTAACTGCTAAATACGGGGATGATAATTCTATAATGAAACTTGAATCATTTTTAAATAGTGGAAATGGAACCAAATTAAAAAGCTGAAATTCTTGGTTATCAACTAAAGGAATCATCATTTCAAATACTATTGAGTCATTAAGACTTCGTCCTTTGATGGATGACAGCTTAAAAATATCTAATACAGATGCTGTAGGGACGTTAATATAAGGCGGAATATTGTTGCGAATAATTTGGAGTTGTTTAACAAATTGTGACGGTGAAATGAAATGAGGGTTAATTTTTACATTATTAAGACTCAGGAGGACGTCAAGTAATGTGTCTTGCACCCTCTCAAGGTTCGTAATTGATAAAATCAAATATGATGTAAACGCTGAAAAACTCTGGCTGACATCAATTTTTTCTTGATGCCTTTCAATGTTGTTAAGAGATAATTCGAACATAGTTTTAAGGCCTTTCAATTGCTCTGTGAGCTGCAACGTTGCCCACAAAGTCGAAAGGAGATCTAGCAATCCTAACCCGTTTGTTATAACAAGTATGATAGTTATGGACAAGGTCATTGTTTGATTCAATTATAACCACCCTATGTTTCAACGCGGTAATTGTGGGCAAACAGTAGGGATGATATTTTAATTTATCTAAACAGATTTTATCCATTCTGTTTAAATACGTTTTTACTTCTCCTAGCTCTGCCCAATATGATGACAAATTGTAAAATATATAAATATTACAAAAACTATTAACAGTGCTAGCAGTACCAATATCTTCAAAATAGATGCCTGTTGGATTGTCGAATTTAGTAATCTTTATTGGTTCAATATCTGTGGCGATTGTCAATGGAAACAATAGCAACATAAAACATAATAATGTTACCAAAGAATTGCCGATGAATCTTCCACTTCTTAATCTCATTGAGGGTTGGGTTTTTGTTGGTGCTTTCAAAGCCTCCTCTTGCTGCCCTTTATAATCAATCGGTAAAGGACAAAGGTTATGGATGGCTCTTTGGTATGTTCCTGTATCTGTTTTAACATGCGCTACACGCACTAAACCATCCGTTCCCTTCACGACTTCGATTACACGTCCAAGCTTCCATTTCATTGGAGGCTGGTGTGAATCCTTTAAAACAACCATTGTTCCAGGTTCCAAATTTTGGAACTGCGCCTTCCATTTCAACTTCTGTTGGAGAAGATATAGATATTCGTTTGACCATCTTTGCCAAAAATGCTGTTGAATGTGCTGAACCTGACGAAATTTGTCTAATCTTGAGATTTTGTGATCAGAAATGTTAGGCTCTGGAAGAGAAGTTAATGGAGCACCAATTAGAAAATGACCTGGAGTTAATGCCTGCAAGTCATTAGGATCGGAGGAGTTGGGTGTAAGTGGGCGTGAATTTAATATGGATTCGATTTGAACCACAAC
Source organism: Eupeodes corollae (assembly GCF_945859685.1). NCBI lineage: Eukaryota > Metazoa > Arthropoda > Insecta > Diptera > Syrphidae > Eupeodes > Eupeodes corollae. Next base: position 11,418 of record NW_026605661.1, on the reverse strand, counting down.
TGTTGAAAGCTCTTCATAAGTTAAAGAAGCTTCTCCTAAATATTTTAGTAATAATATTTTTGCGGATTTAACAGCGGCCTCCCAAAGTCCTCCAAAGTGAGGAGAGCGTGGTGGAATATGTTTCCAATTGATTCCCATTTTCAGACAATTTGAATTGATTGATGTTTGAGTTTCAGGTGAATCAAGAAACTCTTGGAAATCTTTCAATTGATTTCTTGCCCCAACAAAATTTGTGGCATTGTCACAGAATATGGTATGGCATACACCCCGTCTTCCTACAAACCGCTTCAAGCAGTATATAAAGGCTTCAGTGGTAAGGTTGCTAACCACTTCAATATGCACGGCTTTGGTAGAAAAGCATACAAATACTGCAAGATAAGATTTGGTTGGAGTTTTTCCTCGGACTTTATAATGTGTCCGTATTGGGCCACAAAAATCTACTCCTGAGTAATGGAATGGTCGAGAAGGAACGATTCTTTCTTTAGGTAGGTTTCCCATTAACTGATCGATGGAACTGGGTTTGGCACGGAAACATTGCATACATTTAGAGAGTACCTTGCGTGTTTCTCTTCCTACACTTAAAATCCAAAACTGTTGTCTTGAGATAGATATAAGTGTTCTATGGGACACATGTAGATGTTTTTTGTGTAAATGCTCTAAAAGTAATGTTGTTACAATGTTATTTTTTGGGAGCAATATTTGATTCTTTGATTGGGAAGGAATTTCAGGATTCTTAAGCCTTCCGCCTACATGTATCAACATTGTTGATTTATCAAAGTATGGGCTTAGTGATAATATTTTGGAATTATTGTGGAGAGGTTTTAATGCCTGAAGTGCTTTATATTCATCTGGGAAACCATGTATCTGTACGCTCCTCCACAAAAGAATTGTTCCCTTTTGGATGTCTTCTAAAGTTAAAGGACCAGTTCTTTTGTTTTCTTCGCACTGAGACTTAAAACTCATTACGAATCTACAACAATAGGCAAAGATTTTTTGTAGCGTAAAAAATGAATTTTTATGATTAGCTGAAGAAAGTAAATCATCTTGGACGGAAACAGTCAGCACCGTCTTATGCTTTCGACGCCCAGGAATTTGTTCTGGTATTAAATACTCCATTTTATTGCTTGACGTGTCAGTATGTCTTAAAAAATCAGGACCATCAAACCATATGCTCGATCTGATAAGATCGCGCATTCCTAATCCACGCGATATAAGGTCTGCAGGATTTAATTCTCCTCTAACATAATTCCAATGATTCAAATCAGAACTCGATTGAATTTTAGATACACGATTTGCAATGTATGTCTCCCAAGTGTAGGACAGTGCCTTTATCCATGCTAAAACCGTTGTAGAATCTGTATAATAACTAACGGATGAAATTTTTTTAGATATTATTGGGAGTATTTTTTGTACCAAATCCACCAATAAAACAGCTGCCTGAAGTTTTAGTCGAGCTATGGTTGTAGCCTTTAAGGGAACGACACGAGATTTTGAACACAACAATTGAACAAAAACTTTTCCTTCATTGTTAATAGATTTTAAGTAAATGCATGCGCCATAGGCATTTTCACTGGTATCGGCGAATTCATGCAATTCTAATTTCGTTGCTGAATCTATTAAAACAAAGTGGGGTATATTAATTTCCTGCAAAGAAGAAAATTCTGACAAATAGTTTAACCACGTAGAAGTCTGCTGCGGAGGCAAGTTCTCATCCCAAGCAATTTTGGTTTTCCAAAGTTCTTGGAGAAATATTTTTCCCAATAATGTTACTGGCCCTATAAGCCCCAAAGGATCAAAGAATTTTGCCAAGTCAGCAAGAACGCTTCGCTTTGTTACCTGTACATTAGTGGGTGCTATATATCGTAGCAAAATTTAAACGTGTCTTGGGTTGGTGTTTTAATTACCTCAGATTGATATATAGTCAACATTCTTTCTCGATTTTCAATAGGAATATTTTCAAGAATGCGTGGATCAATTGAGCAGAATTTTGTTAAATCAAAGTATCCTTCTCTTAACAATTGTATGGTTTCATCAAGAAGAGACCTGGCTTCGTCAAGATTATCTGCCCCGGTAAGGCAGTCATCTACATATATGTTTTTTGTTATGATTTTTGATGCATTAGGGTATATATGCTGAAAGTCGTTTGCTAGTTTAACTAAGCATCTAGTCGATAAATAGGAAGCAGAGGCCGTTCCATACGTAACTGTGTTCAGCTGGTATGTTCTTAGCGTGCTCATAGGATCTGATCTCCATAAAATAAGCTGATATGCTCTATCGTTTGGATGAATTAATATTTGACGATACATTTTGCTCATATCGCCGGTGAATACATATTTGTAAAGCCTAAAATTAGAAATTATTGAAAACAAGTCTGATTGGACAGTTGGGCCAACCATGAGGGTATCATTAAGTGAATACCCAGACGTCGTCTTTGCAGACGCATCCAAAACTACCCGGAGCTTCGTTGATGAACTCTCAGGTTTAAAAACACAATGATGTGGAAGGACATAGTTCGATTTTGGTATGCACTTTTCGGGAAGCGGAGTCATATGACCTAGACGTTCATATTCCTCCGTGAAACTTATATAGCTTTCTTTTAACTCTAAGTTCTTCCCAAGCTTCCTTTCCAATGAATAAAAACGCTTTTTTGCCATTTCTATTGAACTTCCTAATGTTTCATTTGGTACCCTTTTAAAGGGGAGTCGTACTATGTACTGACCACGACGTGTTCTTTCCACGTGCTTATTAAAGTGCTCTTCACACTTAAATTCTTCTTCACTGTACACTTTTGATTCACCTTCAACATTCTCAATTTCCCAAAAAGATCGAACTAATTTATCTAGAGAGCTCAGACTAGGTTTTGAGACTGAATGACAGAAAGAATTGTGATTAGAATCTATACTGCTTCCTGCTAAAACCCAACCTAACCTTCTATTTCTTAATAATGGAAGGTTGCTTGAAACTTTAAATTCTCCTGGTAAAATAAGTTCAAAAAATATTTCTGCTCCGATTAGAAGATCTATGCGGCGAGAATTAATCGAATTAGGATCAGCTAGAAGAATGTTGGTTGGCAAGTTCCAAGTTTGAATGTTCAGAGGTGCAGCTGAAAGATAATCACTTATTTTTGGCATTATACTTGCCTCGATTGTCCTTTTGAAGGAGGAGGTTCTGTATTCCACTGAAATGTCTATAACATAATTAGCCTGATTTTCTTTGCCTCCGATTTCGCTAATTGGAATATCCTTTCTTCGTTTTGGGTAACCTAATTGTTGAGCTAAGGAGGTAGTAATAAAATTTAGCTGCGAACCTGAGTCCAACATAGCACGACAAGGAATACGCGTACCATTTGAGCATAGAATGTTTATAATTGCAGTGGCCAGATAAACCTCACGACCTCTCAATACGACTCCTAACGATGTATTTACAAATGACCCTGAAGGAGCCTCACCCACCCGACCAATTTGATTATCACACTTACCGGAAGCTGTGTTTTTTATGTCCTTCTTGGCCGGATAATGCAGTAAGGTGTTGTGTCTCCCGTAGCACTTTTTGCACCTGCTTTGCTGCTGACACGATGAAGAATGATGCCCTTGGAAACAGTTGGTGCATAATTGAAGTTTCCGCACCTTCTGATTGCGATCTTCAACTGAAAGAGAAATGAATTTTTTACAACTAAAGATTTTATGACTATTCGATCTACAAAATTGGCAAGAAACTTCCCTAGAATTCTCAGTAGCTGTGGTTACAACTTTCTTCTTTTCTTCTGGTTTCACCGTCTCTAGGGCTTGGAATCTGCATTCCACAAATTGAAGTAGCTGTGTTAGCGTTGGACTGCTTCTCGGTGACTGCAATGATTCTTCGAATAGCATTCGGGTATCCTTGTCCATCCTGTCCAGCAAGAGGTGAACAACTACTGGATCCCATCCACTGGTGTCAAACCCGAGGTTATTTATGGCTTGTATAACCTCTTTAGTTGTATCATGAAGTCTTTTAAGACTTTTCACGTTGTCGGCGATGACGTTGTGTTGAAACAATCGATTTAACTGGGCACTTAACAACAATCTCTTATTGTTAAACCTGTCAACTAGTGTATTCCATGCTAACTCATAATTACTATCCGTTGCATGGAAATTTTGAATCAGATTATGGGCATCGCCGGTGACGTTGGTTTTCAGGAAGTAGAGTTTTTGTGCCGGAGCGATAGGTTGATTGTGTACCATTTGCTGGTACAAGTCGAAGAACTGAGGCCAATTGAGATAACTACCGTCGACTTTCGGAATCTCAATTTTGGGTAGCTTTATTGCGGTTGACTTCACTTGGGGCGGTGTGCTGGTGGTTTCGTTAATCAAGCTGTTGTTTGGTAAACAGCTAATCCTCAAGTCCAATTCGTCCTGAAGCTCAAAATAATGCTCTATGTCGGCTACAGCTGCATCGTCACCAAGTCGTTTATATGCCGAGGTTATGTCTTCCCAGTTTATAATGAGCGTTTTAGTTTTTTGATGAAACTGCTGCGGTGAAGTTTCTCTTAAACTCACTGGGCATTTGTTTAATGATGCTTGGAAGATTTTACCAAGCAGTCGAAATTTGTTTTCCATTGTCATCCTGTTAGCTTCAGAGGTGGGGTTTACTTTAAGACCTGCTGGGGTATTTAATTCTGATGTCACGGTGAAGTGTTGCTTTGAAGGCCCTGCTAGGGGCCTGACTGCGGTTGGTCCTAGATCCTCTTTTAGCTGCTTGGGCTGAGGATTGGCTGCTGTTGGTCCTGGATCCCCTTTTAGCTGCTTGGGCTGAGGATTGACTGCTGTGGTCTCTAGATCCCCTATTGTCTGCTTGGGCTGAGGGTTGACTGCTGTGGTCTCTTCTTCAGCCTCACCAGATTTTTTTGACTCCGCATCACTAAACCTCTTGATGATATCATCTCTTGTTGACTCATACACCTTTTTCACCTCGTCATAATATTCTTTGGTGAAATATTCATGCTCTGTGGCTTGCGGATAATTATCCCTTATCTCGCTGTCCACGGCATCAAAGGATTCCCACAATTCATTCAGTTTGGCCCAACGTGCATTTAAATACTGCATCGTCTTTCTACCCGGGCCATCTTTTCTATAGTTGCGGGCGAGATTGCAAATCTCCGTTCCTACCAACTCTTGATTGTTGGTTAATTCTTTAATGGAAGACATTTTAAACCTTTATTTATTTTAAATCCACTTTTTATTAGCACAATTATTTTTGTTATTTTAATTTACTACAGGCCACTAAACTTCTTTTAGTAGGCCCTGTCACGGTCGCCAATTGTTAACACAAATAAAGTCTTTAAAAACACAAAATAATTATGCTAATATATAATATTTTTATTGAATAAATTAAATGTACAACTGTTCACTTATGGATGACAAAGATGAGTGACCAAAGGTTTGCAAAAGGCACACTAAAAGGTGGTCAGTCTTCATAAAAATTACATATCAAATATCAGCGCGTGAGGCAAAACATTGAACTTTTATTAAAGATCATATTTCGTCTGGCCTCACGCTGCTGATGGAGTTGGGTGGAATATGGGTTGTGGGAAAGGTAAAAATTTGGATAACAAAAATAGAATAATTAAAAATAATATATGGGAATTGATAAAGGCATCATTTTCCATAGTGTCAGCATTTATTTAAAATGTAGGTGTGATATTATGGTCGGGTGTTTTTGTGTTACTTAACACATTCAACAACAGAAAAATACACGCGATTTAGGAAGATCTAAATAAGTAAGTAAGTAAGTAAAATTTGTCTCATAAACTGTTCATAACAAATGAATTATGCGATGGAAAATATAATTCAAGGAGAAATTATTCACAAGATAAATTCAAAATTTCAAGTCAATCGGTTGAAAATTTTCTGGGTAATGAGCTTATGAATACTTGTGCAATACACTTTATACAAAAATTCGTAAACTTCGTTATATCTGGTCATAAACTTTTGAGATATTAATTTTAAAGTCTTAAGGAAGTCAATTAAAATACAAAAAAACGCTCTTTCGAAAATTCTGGGACTCTTAAAATACAAAAGGATGTAATGAGTTTTAGTCTCAAAAATTGTTAAGATTTAAATATTTATTGTTTGCACAAATCAAATATTTTTAGTTCGGATTGAATTTCCCCTAAAATTACATATGTATGTATGTGTGAATTTAGTGAACATATTAAATTCTTACATTGAAAAAATAATCTTTGGTGGGCATCCAAAATTGAATCTGAAAAAAGACTGATGAAAGCATTGTTCAAAAATTAAAAATTTACGAATGCCTCTGGTGGAATGAAGCCGCTTAAGCATGCACTTGTCATTCGGATAGAATGCTCCGAAAAATAAATTGTTGGTCGAAGCCATAGCTCTTGCAATGTGACCTCGAACGAGTTTTATCACGAAATTGTCAATTATGTTGATTCCACGTTAGAATAGAAATGCACGTAAGAAGATTCGGCTGTTTGATATAAGCCGGTACAGCGTCCTAAACACTGCCGCTCCAGCAACCGAACCTTCTCCATCTGGGAAGGGGCAACGTTGAACCACACAGAACAACCATAAACGATCATCGGCCGCATGAGGGCCCTGTAACAAATTACCTTCAGTCTGGAGTCAAGCCGACTGCTAAAAAACAGCCGTTTCGTCAGAGAGAAGGCTCCTCTGGCCCTGGTCAGAGCAGCATTCATATGTCTGTAGAAATATAAATACTGATTTTACCAGATACCGAGGTACTTCACTACACTTTTGCCCGTGAAGATCTACGATGACCATCTTGCACTAATTCTTGCACGTATCCCTCGTGGCCCTAGCCAACGGAGTCCGGAACAGAATTGTCTCCGTCGTGATATCGCTGAATCTTGTCGAAATCACTCTGCAAGAGAATTCTAACAACCTCAACCTTTCGGGCCGTTCTGAACGCAATTAGTTTGTCGGCGGCGTGCGCAATTGCCTTTTACCTATTAGATCGCTGGTGTAAATGCTGAAGAGAATAGGCGAATTCACCGCTCCCTGTTGAAGACCATTTTTAATTGAGAATGTTGTGGTAGAAGTTACATTGCCACTTTTGACAACAAACTTTCTACCGTTAAGCATATCATAAAGTATATACAACAATGGCTTGCTTATTTTAAGGTAAAGATCCTCTAACCATACGGTGTCAAAGGCCTTTTCCAAATCAACCAGAACAGCGCATTTGCATTGTTGTTTTGATTTATTCCATTGGATATCAGAAACGAGTTTAGACGCAGCATGAATTGTGTCATGACCCGCCTTGAACCCGAACTGTTTATCCGGAATTATTTGATTGTCCGCAGCCCACCTAGTCAGAGCCCTATTGATGATATTTTCGAAAACTTTGCTGATACTCGGAAGAAGACTTATCGACCGAAGATTTGACGGGTTGGAGTTGTCCTTTCCCTTTTTCGGGAGAGGATGAACCACAGCGGTCTTCCAATGCACTGCATAATATGCATTATTCAGTGCATTATTGAAGAGCGTGGTGTATATGTCAATTGCTTCCATCGGTAAATGTCTTAGTACAACGTTGGATATACCATCGACACCTGCTGACTTTTTGTTTTTTATTGAGTTGAAGATGAGCTAAAGCTCAACTATCGTCACTAACAAGGGATTTGGTCCCGTTTGCTCGGCGATTATGGCATTTGCAAAGGAATCGTCATTGGACCGCATGAAACCGCGGTTTTCAGATCGCCACTGTGTGATATCATTACGGAGGTAAAAGTGATTAAGTGATTATTTGCGCTGTCCTGAGTACGTCTCTGTTTTCTTCGGTTCTTTGGAGTTTCAGACTCGGAAGGTCATTGTGGTTCTTTTTCCTGAATCTTGTTGATTTTAGGGAACATACTAGGGTCACTCGAATTAACTGACCGGATCTTGCGGTCCCAGTACTAGTTAATTGATAGCCTGTTCCTCTCCTTAATCAAAAGATTGACATTTTTTATTGACGACTTCAGTGTCCTAACCTCCAAGTCATATGGGTCTGTAAGTCGTCTGTACAAGTTTTTGAGTCTTGTCAGTAGGCCACTTTAGTGCCTACGTAGTGCGTCAATAGTCGCGTTTCTGTAAGCGTCCATTCGGTCCCGTTTTTTTTTAATTTGGTATTGTCCGTTCCATCGTTCGTTTTATTGTTTCGTCCATCTGTTGCAAATGTTGGACAATTTCTGTATTTGTCAGACTTCTGTTGTTTGGTGGGGCTATGTCTCGAACAAAGTTCTCTCACTAGGGCGTTGCTGAAACGAGGCCAGAGAATCTTACTGTAATTGTAAGAATGCGTTGCAACGTATTCCTCCAACTCCACGCGTTCGTTCGGAATCTGCATTACAGCATCCAGTCCGCAGTGATCACTGTCGTACTCGACTGTCTGTAAGCAGTTTCGAGGGTGATTACCCACTTTGTCTGTTACTGTCAGTCTGGTGTCGTGGAGCAAAAGATCCAGAAAGGAGCCGCTTCTTGGATTCGATGGCTTTTCAGTAGTCAGCAGGTCGACGCCATAAAGATTCATTAAATTAAAAAGATGTTGATTTCCCTAATCTTCATGTTTTGCGTTCAAGTCACCGGCCAAGATGAAATAGTTTTATTCCAAGCTCAGTTTCAGTTCCCTTAAAAGAATCTCGAATTCTGAAGCAAAGTTAGTAACCTTTCGAGCTCCAGCCACATAAGCCGCAATCATATACATACATCCGATTCCCTTGAGTGAGAGAGATGCATACAACGCAAGCTTCTAGCGTCACGAGCTTTCGCAATTCATTGTTGTATACGACTTCATAATTAATGCCTTTTCGTATAAAGAGAGCGACACCGCCTTCTTGAGTGGAGTCGGGCCGGTCTCTTCTTACGATATTGTAATTTTTATGAGTCAATTTGTGTTTGTGGTTTAGCTTAGTTTCGCTAGCTATAAACACATCGTGACTGTAATCTTTCAACAATTGGAACATATTGGGTCTTCGTTCAATCTTTCAATGCTCAAAGACAAGGCTACAATATCAGGCTGCACCTCTGGTGCCTTAGGCATAGGGGCCTTTCAGGCAACCGTTGGTGGAGCCTGTCTCGTGTTCCCATTCCCTGACACCATTTGGGCGTAGGAAAATTTGTGATCCACGAATTTTTGTGTTGGAGCCTGTCGAACTGTTCGACTTCTTTCGGCTTTTTGGCTGGCCTGTTTTTGCTTCATTTCTTGAACCTTAGGGCAACCGCTATAGCTCGGCGGGTGCCCTTGGTTTCCGCAAAGGACACACTTGAGCAGGGTCAAATCCTCAACCCGCTCATTCCCCAGCTTGCATTCGCCTTCGATGTGGGTTTCTGCACACCTGACACAGAGCAACTGCATATTGCAGTTGGCATTGGCATGGCCAAACTTCGGGCAGTTCGTACATTGTAGAATGCCGTCGTGCCTTTTTAATGTGTCCCAGCGTGCAGCTTGATAGTCGAGAGATTTGATTTTCTTCACACTCTCAAAACTGCTTTGGGGCGATAATGCTACGAGGAACATTGGCAGCCTATAACACCCTCGCCTGGACTTCATCGTAGTGAAAGGCTTGACCCCGATAAAATCGAGATCGTCCGTGGCTTTTTGACGGAGCCCAGCTAAGAGTGCCTCCGGTTCCGTGCAGGAACTAATGCCCTTCAGAAGGACTGTCTTAAATTTTTCGCTTTTAGGCGTGTAGCTGAAAAACTCAGCGGTGACCTGTTTGAGCACGCCTTTAAGTAAATTGTATTCGGCCAGTGAGAACACTGTACTGAATACCGCTTTTCTTTTTCATTTAGAATATTAGTAAGAAAATTGCAGTCTAACCATGATGCCACGGGTACTACTGTATTAGTTTATATAAGGAATAAAAACTTTAAGAAATGCTACTAAAAATAAAAGTAGCATTAAAAAAAAGTAGCATCACAAAAGTTTTAAGAAATGCTACTAAAATTGATAAACATTGATCAACGACTGAAAATCTCGTTAACAATAATCGATTTTAAAATCAAACTAAATTATCATTTGCAAATTGTGTTTGAATTTTAATTTTTTTTTTAAATAATTCAACTGACGCCTTTGTGTCCTCTAAATTTTGTAAGACAGACCTAAAATAGTAGAGTAGTACTGCCTCTTTCGAGGAATTGACGAATCCTCCAAAAGTAATTATTGTTATGAAAAGCGTTTTCTCAAATTAGCCGTTCAGATTTGGCTTGAAACTGTTGTAGGCCTGATCTATCCCTCAAAAAACTTTACTCAGACACAGGATTGGTTGAAAGTTGTAAGTCACTAGGTTCTAGCTCTCAAATGACTGTTGCGACAGCTAACTTAATTTATTTATTCAGACGAAAAATCAGAATTATAAAAATAGAATATCAAACATTACTTATTTAAAACCAAAATTTCGTCTTTAAAAGTTCTAACCCAAAGAATTTAATAAGGAAAAAGTATCTTACTTTTTAATTTTGAATTTCTGAATACAAATCGACAATAAAAAGTATTATTCATACTAGCTCTACCTTGGAAAACCAAATACAAGTAAATATTAATGTTCCACTTTCTTGTTACACTCTTGTTTTTAAAAATAATGCAAATATTTTCAATGCGTTTCCTTTAAATTATGATTAATAGTCATCCAATTTCCGGTAGGATTTTCTTTTCTAAAATGCATATAACTTCCAGACAAAAAATTTATTGCACCAATATCCCACTGAATTATTCATTTACAAACCATATTTTCTATCATAAACTAAAAATACTCGTTTATACAAACAAAGAAGGTCCGTAAAAATATTCAAAATGTTCTCCTATAAAATTGTTTGCAATACTTCTTCCCTGCAGCAATAGCAGTAGAAGTCGTACGTATAGTAGCCTTAAAACGATCAATCATCGAAAATTATGTTCTCTTCAAAAAACGGATGCACCCCATTTATATTTCAAAAGTTCAATTATTGGAAATATAATTGCATTATCAATCATTACGAGTGAATCCGGTATGTTTTTGCTGTTGGCGTTGATGCTGGTAGCGGTGGGTGATTGCGATAGACGGAAAATATTGACATAGAGTGCCAAAATCGGGCAGGAACAGGATCTGTTGTATATATACAACACCCTTAAATATGCTTTGGATGGAATAGACTGTATAGAGAACGATAGCGAGGACGAACCAGGATGCCTTATGTATATATTTCTGATGGTGAACTAAACTACTGCAGGTGGTGATTGTGACTCTTTGAGGATTGGATATTATTTTAAACAGGAAGTACCACTCAAGGAGGGAGCTGGGGTGTTGGCTGGAAGCTGATGTTATACTATAGTGAATGACGGTGCAAAATGGCATCCCTGTACTTTCTATATACTTCTATTCCGAACAGACAACAGATTGAAACGGATTATGAATGCAAAATGAACGTCGACATCGTA
>NW_026605660.1:0-32977 GCF_945859685.1 Eupeodes corollae | reverse complement strand
AAAGAAAAAGGATGAGGGAAAATATCTGAATCCGAAATAGGATATTTGTTATATTGCTATCGTTCGAAAGGAAATGATGGGAAAGTCTAACTGGATCCATAATGCTCTCGTAACTAAATCGTCCCTACATATATTCTATGACTACCTACATGAGACAATAAAATGGAGTCGAGACAAAAAGACCTCCAATTTACAGAATCAAAAAAAAGCTAAAATTTGTGTACGTAAAATATACACGATGCGGAGATGTAGGTAACACAAAACCCTAAACCAGGGCTGTTGTGGTATTAGTAGTTTAAAGAACAAAAAGGCATTCGAGTACAGTATAGCTCTGATTAAGTACTTTTTTTGTACCACTTTTGTTTTAATATTTAGCCACATCACAAACTGCAACAACTGGAGGAAGTTTCACGATATCTTAAAGTCAATCGTTCTACAAGAATATTTGTATTCACAATTAAGACAATTAGGTTTAAACATTGGGAAATTTATGATGATACAAAATACCCCATATTGTGATGAACTAAACTTTCTATTTCTGGAAATTAATAATCGTGCATTACGAATATGATCATGCACGGGTCTAACGACTCCTATTAAGCTTTCACACTCTTAAAATTTCTTTACATTCTTACCATAGCGAAACCCATGGTTTTATGGCAAGTGTTGGCAAGCTCATGCAGCTTAACAACAGGCATACAAAACTGCGCTTTACATAACGACCAAATCTGTTCGCGAGCTCTACGAAACGCGCGATCGAGGAGATAGAGGGATGTCACAACAGGAATGAGGGTAATAATTTTTACCAAAGGTATCAGTCACGAAATGAAGCCTTAAAAGGACGGTCAGAGGAATATCGGAACAGAACCGCTATATATGTTGAGAATATGGAAAGACTACTTCACGAAACTATATGACGTCGATGACGAATCAAATTCCGCTGTAAGGGAAATAGAACAACTCAACCTATCGAAGTTGAAGTTCAACAAGCTGCTGGTGCTAACGGCATCGTTGACGAATTGTTCAAAGCAGCAGGCGATGACTTGTGAAGAAACATGCACCAACTCATCTGTAAGATATGCTCAGGAGACAGCATTCCCGGTGAGTGGAATCTTACATCATATTGACAAAAATTAGATCCTCTAAATTGCGCCAACTGCAGAGGTATCAGTCTCCTGCACATAGCATATAAAATAGTTTCTCTAGTTTTATGTAAACGACTGAAGCCGTTCGTCAACAACCTAATAGGTCTTATCTGGGCTTCAGAGCAGGCAAGTCTACCATTGACCAAATATTCACAATACGGCAGAACCTGGAAAAATCCCAGGAACTTGAAATCGAAAACCACCATCTCTTTATTGATGCTGAAGCCACGTATGAGAGCATCTATAGAGAGGAGCTTTACAGAGTTATAACCGAAGCCATTTGTCAACAACCTAATAAATCTTTTCTTTCCTTCAGAGCAGGAAAGTCTACCATTGGCCAAAATTTCACAATACCGCAGATCTAAAAACAACCAGGAACTTCAATTCGATGCCCACCATTTCTTTATCAATGCTAAAGCCGCGTATGATAGCATCTATAGAGAGGAGCTGTACAGAGCTATGACTAGTTTTTAATCCCTGTCAAACTTTTCCGTTTGTGCAGAATGACAATGAAGAATGCACGTTATGCGTTTTATGTAAAAAAAAGGTTTTAGAAAAGGCGATGCACTGTCATGCTACTTCATAAACATTATTCTATAAAGAATTGTGTTAAACTCAACCGTCACCATGGACAGCTTTAAACTTGAGGTAGTTGATTACTTTCTCTACGGGAAATCAAACGGGAATAACCCATACAAATCGATGCTTTCTTGGACTTATAGAAGGCAATTGAGATGTAAAGTCCTCTTTCGAAGTTCTAAAGTCTACATTTATAAGACGATCATCATCCCGTTTCTCATATACGGGCTTGGACCCTGTCAAAGAAAGATGAAAGCGTCTTAGGATAAAGAAAAATTTTTTGGGTTGTATTTGGTTTTGCATAGATGGAGAGTGGAGGGGAAGATAAAATGCTGAACTGTACGGGCGTACAGCAACACTGGCTTATTTTAAACGAATAAAAGTCCAACGATATATATAAAGCCACCTCAAGTAAGGAAGTAAGTGTTGTTTGATTGTTAAGCGATCCTTTATTGTAAATCACAATCATTTGACAATAATAAAATGACATTAAAAATAATAGCTTAGTTCCAAAAGTTGACGCTTTACTCGTCGTTTTTAATCATCTGCTGTAATCAAAGAAATTATTAAATTGGAGATTTTTTTAAACGACAGCTCTGCTTTTAACAGACCTGGCACATTCGGGAGTATGTAAAGGTATATTTGTCAAGCTCATGTACTCGATTGGTTTTTTTATACAATCGGATTAGGTTTGTTGTTGTTGTTTTTTTTACTTTTTACATATTAAAGCTTAGGGTCTAGGTAAACCTTTTTTTTACGTTTTTTTAGCCCAACAGTGATGACAGGAGGAGGTGTTCCATCTAAAATGTCGTCGTTCCGTTGCGTGTTTGCAAATCTGTTCATACAAACGTACATAACAAACATTTTTTACATACATACATATTTTCAGCTAAACGTGTACGCATTAGGCGAATTTTTGTTGAAATGAAAAATTTAAACCGTTGACATATTTATTGTGACGTGTGATTTATTTTTATTCGATTATCAATAGGATTTATTTATATGGTGATGCCCTTTTTGGTCTTTGTCGTTATGTCGTCGACGACTTCGACATTGTCGTTGTCGATTCGAAAATGTCGATATGTCGTGTCGTAGAGCCGTTGTTGTTTGAATCGACAGGATTCGGGATGACTTTGAATTTTTCTCAACTCAGGCATAAGGAAAAAGAAAATGGGAAAGAAAATTATGTAATTTTCTTCTTGACTGGGAATCAGTATAGACGTACAGGTTTTGTATTTCTACGGAAGTATAGGTCTTTATTGTTGTGACAGGTTTTTAAATTAAAGATTTTTTTCCAATTAAATCAGTTGAAGAATCAATGTTTACCTAAATTCAAACATATAAGTATTATGACATAATTTAAAAAAATATGTGTGTGTATGGGACATCTATTGCTTCTATTTGTAATGTAATCATTGTAATTATAAAATCTGAAGTTCAAGAAATTCGCATTATACTTTATTTTTATCTGATAAACGAATAAATACGATTTTAATAATCAGATTTAAAGACCATTTTAAGGATTCATGTTTCCATAATGAAACAAGGCACTTTGACAAAAGAAAAATTATACCATATTTGATTGTTTGAAAGAGACTACTGTGGCGTATGAGCAAACACTTATCGGTTTTATTTGCCTCTATACAAAAATTATGGCCCTAAGTAGGAACATACTTGGGAAAATGTTGTTGCATTTTGTTTTAATTACCTTATTCTGCCTAAAACCGGAACAGTAGATCATGTAAGGAACTTTTCTCTCTAAACGACCACAGGTGCTTTCATCTGCATTTGTCATAACCCATGCTTCTGCATCGCATAGAAGGACAGGATAATGATAATTCGAGAGAAGGCTCAAATGCTCAATTGGTTTTTTAGCCCTTATGGTCTCAACGCTGCTGTTGTTTTGTGTGATCATAACTGAACCTGTACTCTGTTTTGCCCTTATTAACCGATAAACTCATTTTTGATGCCTCTACCTCAATACTTACAAAAGGCCAATTGACATGACGCTGAGTTCTTCTCATAATGTCAACGTGATCAGCATATGACAGTAATGATACAGAATTTTGAAACATAGTGATTCTAGTGATGACGTTGGTGCTCAACACTATTTTTTTCAAGGACGATGTTAAGCAACTAGCATGCCAGCACATCACCTTGTCTAAAGCCTTTTTTGACATTGAAAGGTTCTGTTAAGTTGTTTTGAAGTTTTATAGAACAGCGCGAATTAACCATGGTCATCCTGCACAAACAGACGAGTTTGTCTGGGGAGCCAAAACTAGATATGGGATGTAGATCCCATATCTATGCCTTGAAATCTATGAAAAGATGGGTGTCGATTTGATGTTCTTGAGTTTTTTCCAAGATCTGCCATAATGTCAATATATGATCCGCTGTTGAGCATATCTTACAGATAAATTGGTGCACACTAATAACTAAATTATCTCCATCTGAATTAAATAAGTCGGCATTCAGGCCATCTGTTCAGCGGCTTCATCGTCTTAGTCAGGAAGACGGGATTGTAGGCTTTCGTTGTCTACATTGAATGGATCATCCTGCTTGACAAAACAAACTGCAGAAGTGATCCTTCCATATCCTCACCATTGACTGTGATTCCAATATGATGTTTTCACTTTCGTCTTTCCACCTTTCAGTTAATATTGATAACCACATTTTTTAATTTAATTTTCTAAAAAAAAATGTACTAAAATTTATATTTTTTTTAAATCCAAAACATATTGACATTTTTGATTATCAAATATTAATAAGACAATATGAAAAAAATGAGGCTGGGATGCGACCCACACTGATAACTTCTCATCCCGTCTGTCGATTTGTCTTGCTTAAAAGTTTGTACTTTTTCGTGTTGGGTTAAGAAAGATGTCAGTTTATTTATTCTTAAAAAAATTTAAATTACCAACAATATTTTTCATATAAAGAAATAGTTTAGTTTGAAAATCTAGTTTTGTAAAATAGATTTTTAGTCGAAAACAAATTTTTGCCAATTTAATTAGCATTTCTTAAATTTTTACAAATTGGATGAATGAATTTAATTTGAGAGAAAAATATACTGGTTTGACATCACGTTAAAAAAATATATTATATTAAATTTAATTCAAGTCTCTAGCTTTTTTGGTTCAAGAGACATTTAGGGTTAACTAACATTTTCACCTTTTTTACAAACTGCTATGGTAAAAAAAACACCCACGCAATTTTCTTGAAAGCATTTTCTGCCTTATTATCTGTATAACAAAATTTATTTGAAGTCGATATCTTCTGGTTCTTAAGCTATGGACAAAGAAAAAAACGTCGCGATAGTACGGACATACAGACACACGCACGCACAGACTTCTTTCTAAAAATCTTTTATTTCCACTCAAGGGGCATTGAAACTTCGAAAAATGTCAAAATTTTCGATTTGACAAATCGGACCCCTTACAATAACTTCCTATGGGAAGTTAAAAATATTTGAATCGGTTCTTGAGTCACTTAGAAAGAAGCCAAGTTAAAGAAAACAGGCTAAGAAAAATGTTAGTAAAAATCCATTTTTTTTTTTTAGAAAATTTGAGTTTTCGATGTTTGACAAAAGAAATTGTTATTTTTAGTATTACAAAAAAAAAACGCCTTACAAAAAAGGTTGTACCTTAGATTCCAACTTTGAATTCAATCGACCCAATTGTTTGGGCAGTAAGAGCGGGGACAGACTGATGGAACTGCGCGACCCACTTTTTCGAATTTTCCACCATCTATCAAGTAGATCAAGTAGAAGCTTGATTTGAAGTTAAGACAATTTTTTTGCCAAAGATATTCAAAAAAAACCACTAAAACATCTTTTTTGTAACAAAATAAACCGAAATAAATGTTCTTTAAGCAAATTAAATTAGTGAACTAAAATATGTGAAATTTTATCATCTGATATTTAATTTTGTGTGCACTGTCGATTTTTTACGATTTTGTTGATCCAGACTTTTAATCAGATCTTGGTTACGCGCATAACAACGAGATTTTCTGTATATTATACAAACCATTGACATACTATACATGGACTGCTAGTGGTTTGAATTTTCCATACAAAATTTGGATAAAAATGGTTCCACTTCAAATTAGATACACTAGCCCTTTCAGGCACAGTGGCAAAAAAAGTTATGAAACATTTAGCGATATCTTATTATTATTATTATTATTATTTATTAACACGTAATTTAAATTACAAGCTAATACAAAAGGTAAGAGCCTAGCTGCGGAGACTATTGGCTCTTTATTTTAATAATATTTATAGAGTTAATTTTAGAGTTTCAATAAATTTATTTACATTTTCGATGTTCTTAGAATTAGGATTTTTTAGTGTATCATAAATTGATAGATTTTTAAAAACAGAGTCCATAATTGGTTTCGAGATTTGGCAATTTTCGAGGATGTGTGAGATATTCAAAGTTGTGTTGCATGTTACACATATCGGGTGGTTGTTTCTGGTGAGTAGGTGTTGGTGGGTTGTTGAAATGTGACCGAGTCTGAGGCGTACAAAGTTTGTGATTTTGCGTTTTGGCAGGTTCGTAGGGTATTTAGGTGGAGATTTCGTTGGGTTTACTTTTTTATAATGATGGTGGTAAAGGCTCCATTCAGTTTGTTGAAAAGTTTTCAAGTTTTTATTAATCCGAGTTTTAAGGTCTTGTTTAGTGAATGCATTGAATTGAAATACTGGCGCTTCTTTCGCCGAATTTGCTGCTTTGTCGGCTTCCTCATTGCCACGGATATTTACATGACCAGGGGTCCACATTAGTTTTATTTTCTTTGGCATCATCGCAATCTTGTTTCTTATGGAGGAAATTAGGTCAGTGTTGTTGTTTGGATTATTTATAGCTCTTAAGACAGATATACTGTCTGAGCATATAATAAATTTGCCACTGTTTTCCATAGTTATTTTTAGTGCATGTAGAATTGCAAATGCTTCTGCCGTGAAAATTGATGTAGATTCCGGTAAGGAACCAATGCGTAGAATAAAACCATTTTCTGATGTGACGGCAAACGACGTATGGCTTAGTGATTTGGAACCATCTGTAAAGATGAATTCCCAACCGTCTTTTTTAAGTTCAGATGAGATATCGGAGAACAAAGAGCAGTAAACTGAGTTGCTGGTATTTGCCTTATTGTAGTGGGCCAAATTCATCAAGATGGAATCAGGTTTTATATGCCATGGCGGGTAAGATAAAAGTATTTTTCGTGGTTTTTTAAACTGGAGTTCCATTTCATGAGCTTTATCTATGATTTTGCTTATTGAGGATTGGATACGTTTCTTAGATTTATGTCTGATGGACTGATGGATGTCCTTGTCAATAACTGAGTTTTTTGAAAATATTAACTTCACAACTAACTTTGATATCAATTCTCTATGACGTTCCTCGATTGTTGGTAGTCCTGCTTCCGCAAGTATATTTTTTATAGGTGAAGTAGGGAAAGCGCAAATACTTCTCCGAGCTGCCTGGTGATATGGTGATTTCAAATATTTCAGGGTAGTTTTTGGTGAATTGCCATAAATATATATACCATAATCAATTTTACTTAAAACTATCATTTTTGTTATGTATGATAATGTATTGATATGTACATGACTTTTATTACTTGATAAATACTTAATTATAGCGAGCCTCGCAGCTAGGGATTTTTTTAGGTTTAAACAATGGTCTTTCCAATTAAACTTATTATTAAACGTTAATCCTAGGATACTTAGTGTTTTCACATTTTCAATCTGAACATTATTTATACTTAGGCTAAGCTCAGGGCAATAGAGTTTTCTGCAAATATGAAGTATTTTACATTTTTGTAATGATAGTTTTGCTCCTGAAGCAGAAGACCACTCTAAAATATCATTTACAGCATTATTGAATTGGTCTTTACATATGCTTAAATTATTTGTTTTACTTAATATATAAATGTCGTCTGCATACAAACAGCTGTCAAGAAGTTTGTAGTTACTTAACATGATTGAAATATGATCAAAAGCAATTGTAAATAATACTACAGATAATGGAGATCCTTGTGGGATACCATTATCCAACGAGTATGCGTTGGAAAAAAAATCGTTAACTCTTGTGAAGAATTTTCTATTTGTTAAAAATGATCTAACATAGCCAAAGATTTTCTTTCCAACGTTCCATGTTTTTAACTTACTAAGAACTACATGTAAACCGATTCGATCAAAGGCTTTCTCGAAGTCGAGTGAAAGAACTGAGACATGATTTTTTGAAGATATCGCATTAGAGATGTAATAATCTAAGTGAAGATGTGCATCGACGCATCCTCTGTTTGCCCTAAATGCAACTTGGTTGGGTGATATTAATTTTTTTTTCTTCAATGAACCACATGAGGCGTTTTGCTACTATTTTTTCTAAAATCTTTGAGATACAGGATATTAGGGAAATTGGGCGATAGCCATCGATTGAAAATTTGTCTTTGTTGGGCTTATGTATGGGAAGTAGGGTAGCAGTTTTCCAAATTTGTGGTATTACTGACGTTTCGAGAATATTGTTGTAGAGTAAGATGAGTCTTTGTTTCACATCTGTAGGTAAATTTTTTAGCATAGGATAACTTATCCTGTCTCTACCAGGTGTTGTGCCTTTGGTTTTGCTTAGACATGCCTTAAATTCAATTATTGAGATAGGGAGTTCAATACGTTCAGCAAAGATATTTTTGTTTGGAATGTAGGGGAGATTTATGGTAAATTCATCCTTTTTGGTTTTAAAAAGAGTGGAATAATTTGTATCTTTTGAGTAATCAGACCAGGATTTGGAGAATAAGTTACATATTTCTGCTGGGTCTGTTAGAACTGTATTATCTGAATGAATGGACGATATTGAAAGTGATCTGAGATTACCAGTTAGTCGTCGGATGTTTTGCCAAATTTTTGTGGTGGTAGAGTTGGGATTTATGCTGGATGTAAATTCTGTGAACTTTTTTAACTTACTTTGTTTAAGTTCACGTCTGAATTTAGCATTCGCCTTTTTATATACAATTAAATTAGATTGAGAAGGTGACTTTTGGAAGTCTTTCAATGCTTTCATTTTGTCTTTGCGTAATGTAGAGAGAGTTTGATTCCACCATGGGACAGTTCGTTTAAGATTCGGGTTAAATGTTGGGGTTGTTTGGGGTATCGAAACGTTTGCTGCAGTTCTAATTGCTTTTTGGATCAATGCTGCTTCTTTATTAATGTTAGTAGATGGGGGATTTTGAAAGAGATGTTCTTTTACAATTTTTTTGAAAATTGTCCAATTAGAAAAATTAGTTTTAAATTTTGCTATCGGTTTTGATTTCAAAAGATTTATTCCGGGATTGAAATTTGAAATTATTGGAAAATGATCACTGTTATGTAGATCACTTAAGGTTTTCCAAGTGGTATTAAGAAAGAGCCCAGGAGAGCAGCATGTTATATCGATATGGGTCAAAGTGTTATGTGTTGATAAATGAGTTGGTGAACCGTTATTTAAAAGAATTAGGTTTTCGTTAAGAAGAAAATCTTCAAAGATTTCACCCCTTTTGTTTGTGACTGGTGAGCCCCAGAGTGTACTCCATGAATTTATGTCACCTCCAAGAATTATAGGAGACTCTGTTTGACTAATAATATTGTCGAGATCATTTTTACAAAAGTTTTGTTTTGGGTGGATGTACAAACAAATATAAGTGAATTTGTATTGAAATTCTATATCTACTGCCAATGTTAGAATATTTGAATTTATGTGTCGAATTTTATGTGGAATATTTTGTCTTACTAATAAACATATACCTTGTTTAGAAGTTGTATTTGTTGGAAGGTTTTTGAAATAGCCAGCATAATTTTTAGGGACAATGGGGCTTGCATTTGAAGGACAATGTGTCTCTTGTAACGAAATTATACCTGGATTATGTTCCTTTATTAAAATACTTAGCTCATCAAAGTTATTTAAAAGACCTTTCATGTTCCATTGTAGTATAATTAACGCTATATTATTTTTTTCATTTTGAAAACACACATTTTTTCTACGTGCAGCAGAAAAAGGGTGTTTTCTTCTATATGGATTTGGTTTTAGTATGTGTGAATGAGTTTGTTGTACAAAATTAGTGTTTTGTCGGTTTGGGTTGTTAAGATATTGACCCTGCGATCCGGAAGCTGGATCATTTGTGCTCCCATTGGAGCCCAAATGATTCAGCCTTCGAATCGCAGAGTCTGAGGTTTGGTTAAAGAGTTTATTTTTATATGTCATCATCATCGTTATCAGAAATATTTTCGGTTTGGTCTATGATTTTATTGTAAATATGGGGTTGCGGGGGTAAATTGGGAGTTAGCTGAGAGTTTTTAGAGAAGTTATTGTATGTGTTTGAGTTTGAGGATTGTGGTTTTGATGCGGTTATTTTTTGTAATAGAAGAGATTGAGATTCAGTTAACTGAGATAAAGAGAAATTATTTGAAGGTAATATAGCTTCAGTGTATGATTGTGATGTAAGTGGAAGAGAAGAGGGTTCAGTGATGTTTTCAGAGTTGATTTGGTTTAAGAGAGCTTCTGTATTTTGTTGTGATTTGAGTGCATTTTGTGGAGAGATTTTTTGTATTGTTTCTAGAGGTTGAGTGGGTTTTTGTGGAGGAATATTATGTTTCAGCTTTTCAGCGTATAATATATTTGATTGGTTTGATAAGACAGAGCGAGACGATTCTATGGGGTTTCTTTCCTTATACAGGCGTTTGGCTTCACCCATGGTGCATTTATTGTTTGTCTTGATTGCTAAGATTTCTTTAGCTTGTCTATATTTTGGACAATCTCTTGATGAGGACGGGTGATCAAGAGAGCAATTTGCACACATTGTTCGGGTGCATACTTCGGGGGTGTGTGGTGGGAGGCTACATACGTCACATTTGGTTATGCCATTGCAACGTTTTGTTGTGTGGCCTAACAGTTGGCAATTTTTGCACCGCATGGGATTTGGGATGAATTCAGTGATGCGCGCGTTATAGAAACCAATTTCAATAGATTTAGGTGGGTTAAATAAGTTAAATGTGAACAACATTAATCCCGATGGTGTGGACTTACCATTAATATCAGTTTTCATGAATTTATAAATTTCAATGACCCCTTGATTTTTCATCTCATTAATGATTTCTGACTCAGAAACATTGATAAGGCATGGCGCAAAAGCAATGCCTTTTGAGGAATTTAGGCGGTCATGTAATTTAACTTCCACTGTACAGACATTTGCTAAGTTATTCGTTTTAAGGAATTTATCCGCACTTGATTGAGATTTGGCCATAATAAGTAGGCTATTATCACGAAGCAAAGATATTTTTTCATATTCTGTTGTGATATTATCTATTGCTTTTTTTAAGAGGAAGGGACTTAGTGAAGAGAGTGGTTTATTTAGCGTTGTAGAGGTCATCACAACAAATTTTGGGTTATTTTTTTTGGACACTGTTGGGAGATTAGGGAAGTTTCTATTATCAAGAGGGATTTGGTTTGTTTTTTTCTTTTTACTTGGCTGGGTGTCTAAATCAGGGTCAAGGGGCCTGAAACGACACCCGTCAGGCCTGTCAGGCCCTGGGGCCATTTAATGTTAAATTTAATTCACTTATAGAGCAAGGAAAGGGAGATTAATCGAATGTAATGGGAAAAAAAAAATACTGGGAGAGCGGTAAAAACGGAAGATACCTGTTTGCGCAAAGCAACAGAAAGAGAAAGGCACACGACAGATGGAGAACGATGTGATCAGTTCGAGAGCTAGTCGGTGACTTTTAGCGATATCTGTTTGTATTTAGTTGAGATAAGCTTTTTCTGACATAGAAAGTACTGACATCTAGTATAATTTGTTGAAGACAAACGATGCCATGCTTTTTTTTTGCTGTGAGCAGTGCTGTCGTTTTGAAAATCCAGAGTAGTATTTTTCTATCATTTTGGGGAGCATTTTCTTAAATTAAGGAGTAAAACAAAAAAAAACAACAAACACATGCTGGCCCATGAACAAAATTAAAAACTGAAAATAAAAATGTCTAAATTCGAAGTTAATTGGCCTATTGCGAGGGTTAATGTTCCGAAAACAGACAAATATAAGGATATAATGTCGTACCAAATTTTTGCTTTCACTGCTTAAAGGCCAACATTTTAAAATAATTAAGTTGAAATAAACAATTTAAATTCATAACTTTTTTTTATTAAATAAGAAATTGACAATTGAAATTATATTTTAAATCAACATACATGTTTGAATATTCAAGAATAAATTAAAGTCATTATTGTAAATTCGATTTTTCCTATTTTCAGTTACAATCATTAAGGGATCAATTATAGCTACCATTGAAATCGATCAAGACGGTGTTTCCCTTTGATTAGAAATAAAAATTATATTATCATCCATCAGAAATCACACAAAGAATTTGATTTTTGAGAAGAAAGTCTAATTGCGCATTTATTTTTCTCTACAACGGGCCAACGCGTTGACTCTCTGACGTCATAAAAACATCTAAATATTCTGTGTCAACACACGCAATGTAAACGTTCAAAGCGTCAATGCTTAAGATGTTGAATATCACACGATTAGAAAACATAATATTTTCTTGAGAGCCCTTTTTGCATCTTTCTACATTATTGTCTGTATAACAACATTTATTTCAAATCCATCAGTGTTGTCGTTTTATAAAAGTCCACATTCTAAAAAATTTTGCATAATGTCAGTAAAGAGTTTCTTTTTGTATCTTTTATCAAAGCTACTTGCGAAAATATGCGCTCTGCAACTGCACTGCTATGCGGAAAGCATTAAATAGACCCAACAAATGTTTTTAAAAAGGAAAACATTGAAGCATTCAATGCGTTTTTAAATTAAAGATAACGCTTCAATAGTCTTCAAATTTCAAGTCCATACCTATCATACTTTGATGTAAAAGAGCCCTCTATTCATCATTCTTTTTTAATTGAATTTAGAAACAATTGTATAAGCGGGGTAATTATTAGGGTTTTATTTTTTGGATCAGTTATTTGCAGGGCTTCCAAACTTTGTCTTGGAACTTATTCATTTTCTTATTTGCATACATAATTCGATTTACCTAAAGTAATCTCTACACTTTTTTTATATTTTGTATAACTTTACCTGTTTAGCCCCCAAAGCAATCTTAAATGTTAGCTTGGAAGATTTCTTATGAACAACGAATTTGAAGAAACAATACAAAAATGAAAATGCAGTACAAATAGTACAGTACGGCAGTACGTACCAAGCTAAAGCAATACAAATATTGCTTTTGCAGTACGTTCGACAGCATTGAAGTCCATATCTCTACTGGTTCTTGAGCTATGGACGACGAAAAAACGTCGCGAACGTACACACGCAAGCAAAGACAACTCTCTAAAAATCCTTAGGAACGTCGAGAAATGTCAACATTTTCAATTTGACAAATCGGACCCATTACAATAACTTCCTATATTAAGTTAAAAATGTTCGCACTATTATTAGCATGGTTTAAAAATATTTGTCTCATTTGAAAATGATTCGAAAAAATAGGGAAAACCTTAATTTTTCTAATTGGCAACCACAAAAAGTTTATATTCGAATTTTTCTTTTATTTTTTGTCCTGTGTGTTTTTTTTAATGATTTTATTACAAATAAAACAATCAAAAAAACAGCTTGTACAAAATTTAAATAATAATTTATAACAAAAATGTATTTTTATTGACTCCCTCGAACTTTCACTGAATTAGTATACATTCATCTCTATCTTCTGTTTTTTTAATAATCTGGATATTTATTATTTTATATTGGAATTCTCACTCATTTTTGCCCTCAGCCCAATACATTCCACATGCAAAACCTGTGGAACGAATTGTTTAGGAAGGCGTAAAAAGATGTCAGGTCGAGCGTTCCGTCTTCCTGATAGTACTATTCAAATATATATACAAAGGTAGCAGTTGACTCTGAAAATAGTAAAATACTACTATAGTAGCAAAAACGACAGCAGTATATGTGAGTATAAAATGTCACACAATTTTTCCGCATAGCCCTCTTTGCGCTAGTGTTTTGTCCCTTAAAAGTGGAACCATCGTGAAGTTGGCTACTAGCAGTCCATGTATAGTATTTCAATGATACAAACATTTACATATTTCAGGGGCTCAAGTGACAACTTTAATTATTAGATTATTTTAGGACACTATTGGTCAGCAAGATATGGTTTATTTAATTTGGACGACTCTCTACACATGAAAACATTCTAAGATTCCAACAGAATTCCAAATATGCCATTTTTAAGAGTTAAAATACAATATTTTAGAGTATTTTTGGTGCATTTTACACAGAAATCTTAGAGATTGTTTTGAAACATAGCTTTTTCCAAAATGAATATATTAGGATCTTGTTGAAATTTCTTTACAAGCGAAGAAGCTCCAAAAATAAAGATGTAAGAAAGCAAAAACTGAGTAAGTTCTCCAGAAAAAAATGTAATCTTTTTTCTTAGGAAAATAAAACAGAATCTGAAGAATTTTCTGGCTTTATTTTTGACGTATTTTTCGAGAGACTGTTCTAACTATTGTTATTAGTCTGCTTACTCCAAGATAAGAGTTTATGCTAGAAGCCAAATTCTAAAAAAAAATCACATAATTTATCTGAATATTAAATAAAAACAAATGAAAACTTTGAAGCGGCACTTAAATTACAAGTTGCTGGATTTCTTTTCACTTCTGTTCTCCAAAAACTCAAACATTTGTACTTTTGAAATTCGTACATCAAATTGACAATCTCTTATTCAAGGTTTCTTCTTAAGAACCAGAATCTTTGCTCTTTCTCTCAGGAAATATCTTATGAAAATAATTTAAAGCGTTACTAAAGTTTTAAGTTGTTTTTTGATTTTGACAGCAAACCGCTTTTTGGTGAAAGCAAATCTTTCAAATCATTATATAAAATATTTACTTATATAGCCTAACTATATAAGCTTTATGCCTCCTATGATCCCTCCTCGATTGTCTATTAGTCAAAATTTGATGCATGTGTGCTGCGGGTTTGGAATAGGTCTGTTTTAAATTCAAGGGAATTTCTAAGAAAAATCATGACCCTAGAACTTGACTACCTAGGGCCGTCATTGATAAGTTGGCAAAATAAAATGAGTGATTTTCTAAGATATTTTAGACTATTTGAGAAAATATTGACTGACTTCTGTATCTCTTATTTATGCTTTTTTATTATTTTTTATTTAAAATTATTTATTTTAAATCGGGAGAACCTGAATCCTAAAGTTAAAAAGTTTAAGATATACTCTCCCTATTATATTCCTTAATCCTTACCAAATACTTTCAAAACAAATATAAAATTTTAAAACAATTTCCTTAAAACCTATGTTATGTAGAACTTTCCTTCTTCTCCATATTTATCTATCACTAAATTGCTATAAGTCATATCTTTGAGTTTAAAATAAATAAATTGACTTGTCTAAAAATTGATGTTCGTATTGTTTCATGTAAAACTTTTTAAAACTCTGTGTAATCAAAAACAATGGCCATGAGTTCTAAAACCACAAGATAAAAACTAACATGCATCAGACATTTGGTTTATTTTTTGGTAAACGAAAACTAGTCTGATGTTGAATTTAACCTATGAGAGTACATACAAATATTCTCAAGCTATGCCCT
Source organism: Eupeodes corollae (assembly GCF_945859685.1). NCBI lineage: Eukaryota > Metazoa > Arthropoda > Insecta > Diptera > Syrphidae > Eupeodes > Eupeodes corollae. The sequence continues at coordinate 17,631 of NW_026605660.1, read as the reverse complement.
TTGGCTAGGCCCTTCAAATCCTCTCTATAGTCTATACCATTTATGTATATCTGTAGAGTGTACATGTACTCGAAAAAGTAATCTTTTAACGGAGAAGAGAAATCCATTGCGAAGAAACATTTTTCAAAGTCTTCTACTGCCAATAAACTCTTCTGAACCAATAATCAATTTCCGTGATTAGATTACGCTTGCAAACTTCCGACATATGGTTTGGCACTAAAAACGGTTGTTCGACTCCAAAAACTTTAGTCTCTCGGATCGGAATCGGTTTCGGTTCGGTCTCGGTGAGTATTTGTCCCCCGTCTCGAATCACACATCCCCACATACGAACAAGTACCTTAACGTACATATGAACATACATTCGAATTCTCATACATCTCTCGAAAAGTAGCAATCAAGCGTAGCAGAAAAATATTTTTTTGTTTGTTCAGCTATGCTAGAGCTGCTCCTGCTCCTGCTGCTCCTTTTATAGGTCCTTTTTTTCACTTCCTACCCGATTTCAACCAGACTTCTCACGATAGCGAGGGGCCAAGCCCAGAGACTTTCAAAAGGGAAAACTTCTAGCTCAAGAGAGGCTCTCCTTTTGAAAAGCATAGCACAGCATAACAGGACGAAAATACTCGTATACAAAACGCGAAAACCGCAAACGAAAAACCAAACCAAGAGAGTAAGGAAAAAACTAAAAATTTGAATCTGAGGGATGCAACCAAAAAAGAAAAAAGTAAACACATCTCGAAAACGAAAACAAAAACAAAAAACTAGGAAAAGACCAAAGTGTCTCTATATTCCTCTCCGTTCCGTCTCGGTTGTCGTATAGGTCGGGACGGGTCGGCTGGGTACCATCCTGAGCGGGAGCCAGCCGCCCATCACCATCATGTGAGTTGTGAGCAATGTATGCAGATTGTTTTCAGGATATTCGCTAGAACAAACATTTTTTGAATTCCCAGTCGCATCGCAGCCAGAATGAATCGCTGGTGTCAACCTAGTTATAAGACTATGACGACAACGACACCGACCGCGACTCCTAACGACGTGAACGAGAACGGGAAAGGGGTAGGAGTACGGGTATACACTATCCAAGGACCTAGGACAACTGCTTTTGCTTTGCTTTGCTTCGAGTATCCGTGCGTCTCTCTTGTGTTGAATCGATTTGGAATGTGGAAAAGACAACAAGGAAGGTTTGTCATAAAACTTTCTGTGGTTGGGCAAAGTTATCAAAAAACGGGACAAAAAAAGTTTCTTCTTATAATTTTTTTTTGGGCATATCCTTTTTTTAGTTCTATCTCAGAATTTTTTGTTATTCGTTTATTTTGTTTTTTATTTTTATTTTTCTTGCTGTTTGAAGTCCTTTGGCGCTGCTTGGATGAAAAATTTCATTCCGTGGATTTGGCAAACAACCAGAAAAATAATATGGCAAATAGAAACCGGAGATTTAAGCCCGATATCAAGTGCTGCGCACCGATCACGACCAGCAATTAAAGTATGAAATGGAATAGTTAGAAGTAGGTCCGGCTTTTTTTTATGTTCGTCCTCTATCCTTTATTTAGCTGCCATAATCCTTGTCTATAATGGTGGTGTTTCCTATAAGAAAATTGCTTCCTGGTATAACACGAAATGTTTACGAGTACATGCATTATATAAATGTTTGCTTAATATGGGGGAAGTTTTATTTCCAGGACGAGAAGGTATCTCTAATGAGTCCTTTTAGGACTATAAGGTGGATATTTGTTTTGAAGAAAGGAGATTAGAAAAAAAGTGCGGCAGATTTTAAAAGCTAAATTGTTTGGCAAGACCGAGTGTTTGGAAAAATAAACACAATGACAGCCACTTTGACTGATTTGAAATTATATATGTGTGACAGTTGATGGTTTTGCAGCTGTGCCGGGAAAATGCGCAGAATAAAAGATATAGAAAAAAATAAACGAGTACACAACTAATGGTCTAATAATCTAGTTCTTTAAGTGGTATACAACCTTTTCACGATTGACAGCTACACATTAGAGTTGATTAAAGTCGCGCCCAGAAAACAAAAAAAGGTTGTTGTATTCAAGGAAACGCAAACTATCTTAAAAGTCTCAATCATTTTAATATTGCTTTTCAAGATAATCAAAACTATTTTCATATAGGATTCGTTGTTTATGTGGCAAATAGAAATATGAGCTCGTTTACTGTGATTGATTCCATAAACTCTATTACCTGTTACTTGAAAATTATTGTAAACGATCTGAATTTATGATTTTTAGAAAGTTGTCTTTGAGTTTTGAGGGACATCACTAACCAAACACAACTAACAAATGTTGTTCCAGAAATACGCAACATCAAGATCTTTAGAAGGGACTTTCAAGAAGTTTGGGAAAGATGTTATTTTGCAACGAATAGTTATAAATTTTAATTTTGCTTAAAAAAATCTGCTTGCTATAGGCATCGGAAATGTTGTTTGACTAAAAATGTTGACATTAACAGCTTGGGTTTTAAAATTAATATAATGTTTTATTCATAGTAATAGTTCAGAGTTTTCAAGTCTGAAATTGAGAACAACTTGATTTAAAACTTTTTTGCAAATGATATCATTCATAAAGGGTATAAAACATTAAATATGATGTTATTTAAAGTGTTAAGCACACTTCCCTATGACCTGTCAAACTTGAATTTGTAATCCATAATATCAGAATACCCTTAAAGAACTGTAATGAAAAAGATCTTGGGTTCAATTCCTGCCTAAAAGTTTTTTCAAAGGTACCGCATAGGATAGGAATTGGTAAATCCTCCAAGAGTAAGTCTTTCCATAATGAGTGCTTTTTCAAATTAGCTGTTTGGATTCGGCATACAAATTGAAGGTCCTATCCATTCCTTACATGACTAGCACACAGGAATGATTGGCAGATGTATAATTCACTAGGTTTTCGACTGTTGGGCCACAAAATTTTTAACTTCCCATAAAAAGTTATTGTAAACGGTCCTATTTGTCGAATTGAAAATTTTCAAAAAGAGAGATGTCTACGCGTCCATGTGTAAGTTAAGTTCGTACGTTCGATAAGTTTTTTTTGTCGTCCATAGCTCAAGAACCATACAGATACAAATAAAGAAAGATGCAAAAAAAGACTCACAAAAATTGGGTATTTTTAAGACATCAATTTAAAATAACTTCCTATGGTAAGTTAAAAAAGGAGAAAATGTTGGTTAACCCTAAATATCTAACGAACCAATAACGCTAGAGACTTGCATTCAATTTTATATTGCCAAACAAATTTATTTTTGGAAAAATGCATTTTTTTTTATAAATCGAAAAAAAGAAAAAAATATTTGTCACCTTAAAATCTTTACGAACAAAAAATAACTTTATCTCCAAAATAATTTTGTGCAACGAAAAATAACGTTTTTGATATCAAGTAAAATTTTGAAAAAAATCGAATTGATAGTTCTTTACAAAAACATTGTTTCCAACATTCAGTTTAATTAAAATAAAAAAATTAATAGTTTTTTTGTTTACAAAAAATAAGAACCTAAACAAAACATTACTAGAAGTTTGTAAAAATTGAGGGTAAAGTAATTTTCGACTTTAATATCTTTTCAAAAATTTGAGATTCTGGCTTCAAATTAATTTATTATTTTATAAGAAATACTGTTTTCAACGTTTGGTAAAATACAAAAAATAAAACCCTTAAAAAAAACAATACTAAAACTTGGTAAAAATTGATTTTCGACTCATATTTCTTTTTAAAATTTAAAAACATTGTCTTCAAACTATTTTTATCTAACAGATTTGATTTCAAATTAATTTCATTCAACCAATTTGTATTTGTTTATGTAAGAAATAAAAACTCTTAAGAACTGCTTATAAAATTGGTAAAAATTGGTTTTCGACTAAGAATCTATTTCATCATAAAATATTTTTGGTAATTTTTTAATTTAGAATAATTCAACTTACATCTTTTTAAACAAAACACGAAAACCTTAAGAACCTTTGAGCAAGACAAATCGACAGCCGGGCTGGAACGCATCCTCTCTTTTTTTTTAATATCAGAATACATTGCTAAAATTTATGAAATTTGTAATAAATAAGTACAGCTGTATTTGAACTGTCATGTGTCAAAACTTGCAGCCCTTTGACGTCTAATGCGTACTTACTGGGTCCTGTTTCTCCATCGTCACGTCACCATTTATTACAATCAGCATTTCTACCATTCTAAAACATAATTGCTTTTCTATTATCTTCAATTATCTTTTACACAAATGTTTAAGTATTTTTTCATTTAATAAACAAAAAAATACTCAAAATATAAATGCAATAAAATTGGTCTGATGTTCCTTTGTCCACTTCAGTATATAAACATTCATATCCTAGCAATACTCAGAAGCATAATAGACCATTTAAAAATAAATGAAAATATCTAACCCACTTATAATATATAACGAACAAAATATAATAATTCAACAGAAAATAAAGGAAACAAAAAATGATTTCCTTTGATCCCAAAATGTCTAAATTATAACAATCACTTTTCCGCCTCTAAGTCCATTTCAAAGTCAAAAAGGCAACACACACACATACACCCACAAAAGTATAATAAAAATGAAATCGAATTGAAAACGTAAATTGAATAAAGTTTAGCACAAAAATCATAGGCCAGAGAAATGAAATTCTTTATAAAATAAAAAAATTAAATGAAATAAAATACACGAGTACAAAGGAAATTCAGAAGCTTTTAATGGATTTCAAGGTGATTTTATTAGATACTCGGCTCCTATAGCAATTCTATGCTGCCGGAAACAATTTTATCATTTTATTTGGCCCATGGAAGAAATTTAATTTTTTCTCCCTAAACGCTTTTTCACAAAACGGAAGAACAATCAGATTTCTAGGTATTGAATTAAGGATGTTTATTGCATTAATTTTGGGAATGGAATGTTTTTGATTTTTACAATTTAATAAACAAAACTATATGCAGGATGATTCCTTCGTATCTCTGTCACATTAAATAGCTACGCTATGGTGAAATCAAAGGATATTAGCGGTCTTTTGTATTCTCACAATGGGTGGTTCCTTAAATAGTTTTGCAAGTTTTATCCCGGTAAACAAACAAACCGAAAGAAATAAAAAAGGATACAAAAATGAGATAGTTTTTACTCCATTCTGGGACATATATACTTAAGTAACTTCAAACAATGCCATCGCTGTCTCCTGCTGTATCCTGGAAGCATGCTCCATAGAAAAGTTTTTGTTTCCAATGTTTTGTTATGCTTTTTTATGTCAACATGTCTCACCGTCACGGTCGTCGTCATCGTCGTAGTCGTCGTCGTTGCATTCTCTTAACGTGCGCATTGTTTCAAAAATAATAATATAAGTTGCATGAAAAATGTATGATTCTGTTTTTAGTTACCTACGAGTACCTTTCCATACACATAATGGTCTTAGAGGTATGGAGTCTTAGCTCCTGGACTGGATGGAATAACAACTCTAAAATGGAAAGGAATACAAAATGTTTATTCAATTTTTGACTTAAGTAGTAGTTTCCGTATATATTTTGTTGGCGTTTTATGTTTTATTTTTTCGGCGTGAAAACAGAAAGGATAGTGTAAGGAGCCAGGGAACTATAAGCTTATAATAGGATATTATGCAGAGTTATTCGTAAAAAATGTTGTTGGGATTTTTCATAAATAAGGAATGAATTTCACTGGACGAAATATAAATATAGAAAATAAAATGACAAAACTTTTTTGCTAACTGGTGCATTTTGAATATGGTCTGATAAACAACATAGAAAAATGTTCCATTAAGGCCATCTGCAAACGAAAACTCTTTTCCTAGAGATACACTGTGTTAATTTGGATGTACCATATTATATAAACTTTCCAAAAATATTTAAGCTTTCTTACTTAGCTTAATTGTTGGGTTGTTTTACAACTTTTTTCAGATCAAATCACAGTCAACACAAAATTATTTCTTCTCATTAGAATTTTATAAAATGAAAAGCTAAATTGGGAACGAGCGTTAGAATTCCTCAAGATCAAAACATAAACTACTTAAAAATGGGTTTTCAAAAGTGCGTCACTAGAATGATTTTATTTTATTTGATATTTACATTTGATGAATTTAAAAGATTTATTTAAAACGCCGTTTTACATTATTAAGGACTATGTCCGCAATTCCCAGATATAACCTCTTTAAGAGGGTTCGGAATAGAAACTTTCAATTTTGTTTAATACTCACAGTAAATTTTTACGTATGAATCACGAAAAGCTTCGATTATAAGTTGTCCTTATTGTCTGCCAACCATGGCCAATTGTTTTCAATTATGTTACGAGTAAAGTGCTGTGAATATAGGGGCCACTGTAAAATTCTTACGTCTTCTGATTGAAATCAATTGTTGATAAATGACAATCAAAATTACCAAATTTGATCTTTGTAAGGTAATAGTCAAATTGATAGCTAAAAGGTTGTCGCAACAAAATGACATTTTTTCCAACGTTTCTAAATAGAGCTACCAGACGGCAGAAGACTTACACAAACGAATGGAAAACTTTGTCAGTTACCTGTTTTAGTTAAAAAATAGTTCTTATCCAAACATAATTACATGAATGGAAAGCGAATGATCCCTAGATCTTCCGTTGATTTTTAAACTTATGCACTCAACAATAATGTGCGGTATTTCTAAAACAGACTTAAGCTTTACTTAGGTCTTGACTTGTTGTTTTCATGAAATGCATCGACACAATCCGAACTTCTATCAAAAAATCATCTCCAGAAATGATGCTCATTTTTACTTCTCTGGCTACGTAAATAATTATTTTGGTATTTTTCATTCTTAGCGTGTTAGTAAAAGGTAGCATGTACGTCGTAGGCTAAGTGCAGCATTCTTATAATATCTTCAAAAAGGCCATAATTTGTATGAGAAAGGCGAAAGAGAAGATTGGATTAGTATGAAGACATGCCTTCTAGAAGAAATATCGAATCTATGACACCTGCTTAAAGCTGGTGAAGAAAGAGAATCTCAGAGACTACGCAGTGTTTTTGGGGGGTTTGCAAAATAATAAGTTTTAAACGATCTTCATAGGGTGGTAAGAATAAAGTATCACCCCAAGGAAGACCGAAGAGTTCAAATCGAAGAAATGTGTGTTGAACAGATTCAATTATTCGAGAGTGAGAGTTTTGATAGGCAGACCAGACTTGACTAGTGTATACAAGAAGAGGTCTAACAAAGTTTGTGTAGAGGAATTTAGTCAAATAGGGGTTCAAGAATTACTTAGACCAACTTTTGATAAAGCTAAGGGATAAGTTTGACTTGTTTATAACATATTCAAAATGGGGTCGAGTGTCGTTAACACTCCTAGGACGCGAATAGAACAAGGAGAATGAATGGTTACATTATGTAGACCGTAAAATCGGTATGAAAGATGTGAGCGCTTACGGATGATTCTCAAGATCTTTTTGGAGTAAGACAGAATCAAAGGAATTAGAAATAAATTGTGTTACTTCCATGACATCAGTGAAAATAGAGTCAATAAGATTAATACTGTCGTTGATAGTTAAAATGAATAACAAAGGACCAAGTCGACTTCCTTGAGGGATTGCTGAGTTTGCGTAATTGGGTCGGAAATTGAGAAGCTGAAAACTACTTTCTATCTGCGCTTCTCAAGGTATGATCTGAGCCATGAAATAACAAAGGATATTAAATCAATCAAGGGCTTAAGTTTAAGATAAATAATTTGGTGACTGATTTTATCAAAGTCTGTAGTGATAACGACTACTTCATTTATTTTCTGTAAGATTGGTTGTAGAGGATCTGAGTTATAGGAAGCCATGTTGTTAGGAAGAAAAATTAGGACTACTAGAAATAGAACGAGAGAAGAAACGTGGATATCATGATTTTTTGCTCCTTTTTTATGAACAGGAGTTTTCGACTGCGTTCAACATAGGTAGTGTTCTCTTAAAAACTAGAAATATATAGATTTCACTCTAAGCTCCTAATGTGGATAAAGAGCTATTTATTAGGTAGAAAACAGGTGGTAAAAATTGATAATGCCTTGTCTAAGGAAATTACAATTTTTTAAGTGTTCCTCAAGGTAGTGACCTTGGACCACTTCTTTATATTTTTTTAGTAACGACTTACCATTAAATCTTACTTTTTCTAAATGCCTTCTATTTGCTGACGATTTGAAAATATTCATTTCCATAAATTCATTTAACGATGCAAAAAGAGTTCAAATTGATTTAAATAATTTAATTAAACGGTGTAATATTAATGTGCTATATTTTAACAATGTAGCGTTGTGACATTTTCTAGAAACCACAGTGCATTATATTATTTGAAATATTCAAAAAAGTTCAAATAAGGTTCACAAAGTTTGACTAACGAAAAATGTTTGGTTATTTTAATGTTCTATCTTATTGAACGAGGTGTATTTTAATTGATCTCAAGCCTCTTGTTAAGAGAAGAAAATAAAATTCAATACTCTTTGCTTTTGATGTCTTGAATTTTAATATTGACTTTCCAGTATTTATGCGCCTTCTAGAAACTTGCGCCCTAGTGACTGTGATTTTTTAAATGTTCCTTACCACAGTACAAGTTATGCTACTCATAAGTAGGTATAATCCTATTACAAAAACTTGTATGAATTTTAACGAATATGATTGTGCAATTGATTTTAATATTAATAGAAATGTTTTGAATCATAAATTAGTAAATTTGTTATAATGCTATAAGTAAATTATGTATTTTATTTTTATGTTATGTATCATAATATTAGTGTGTGTAACTTTTAAGACGAATACATAAATAAAATAAATATTTCAAAACTTTGGCAATGTACTTTGAGAAATAATGAACGAATCAATCAATACTCGAAACATTATCAATTTTGCAAGTAAAGTTTCCTGACCACGGTTCTAAGAAAAAAAGAAGCTGGTCCATCACATTGACAGCTTCCTGTTGATACCAATAACAATTTTCAATTATTTTTTTTTTGTAAGCTTAAAAGCATTAATTGAGGTATTTGCCATTTAGAATTGAAATATTTAAAACGTTAAAAAAAATCTAGATTAATTTAGTAGTTGTTTTTCGAAAAGAAATCCTATTACTTAGATTTTTTATAAATTTTACCAGATGTCCAAAATTTCATTCTTCGCAGTATTAAATTTTTCTGAAGATAATACATATTGGTTTTTGTTTATAAAATTTTCTAGCTGGATAATATTTTGTTCATTGGTTTTTATTTGTAATATACTTAACCAAACTGGCAACTGTAATTCCCAAAAAATTTATTTTCTCGAATTGGAACAAATTGTTCCGAAAATTCGGAATTACAATTTCCAACACCACCTAGAAAACACATATAATAGAAAAACTTCAAGTAGACGATCGTCTAAATTTGCTGCTTTTTGCTCTGAAAATGTAATCGAAAGTGTCATTTCTATTAATTTAAGAGCAGTAGGTTTTAAAAATATACGTCCCTCTTTCTTAAACTTTTATTGCCAGTGCCTTTACCATACATAGCTCATATATTTAATTCAATTGTTTTAGGAAGTGAGATTCTAATTCAATTAAAAAAGGCACAAAATTATACGAGTGTCCAAGTCGTCAATGTGTGATGATTTTAAGCCCATACCTTCTCTACCTTTTCCCTCAAAAATTTTTTAAAAACTCATCTAAGCTCAAATACTAAGATTTTTTAACTATTGAAGCTTAATAATTTTCTAACAGTCCGGCTTCCGTAGCAAAAAATGTTGTATTTCAGCGTTAATAAGTGTCTCAGAGGATATCCCAAAGTCCATCGATCCATAGTTTATAACATTTTTAGTGCTTTTAGACTTTTTAAAGATCTAAAAAGATCTTACTTAAACGACAGACTTCAAGCTGTCGAATAAATAAAGCTCTCATCAAATTTGTATTAAAAAGTTATGGAGTACCACAGGGATCTATTCTAGGTCCCCTGATATTTTCAATTTATGTCATTGCAGTTTTTTCTATTGTTATTGTTCTGCATAATGCGTTTGTACGTTAGGACTCATGAACATATTGCAGTTTTTTAAATGAAGACCTTTAAGTAATTAAGCTCTGGTCAGGCAATCATGCTAAGCCCAAATAAATCAAAATGTGTTGCTATTTGTAGGATTAACATAGAGCTTTCATACATTCCCCCTATCATCTTAACTTCTTGTCTTAAAGACCTCGTTAAAACCACAAAGAGTCTAGGCGTAGCTTTTAGTTTTCAACCGAACACTCACTTGAAAAAATCACATCGATTATACTGTCGGCAAGACATATAAGATATGTGTTCTCTGCACTATACACCTGTACAAATACGTTCATTATATGTGAACATTATAATATTACATTTAGTTATTTAAGGGTGTGAAATTTGTTGCAATTCTGACTACAAAAGTTAGAGAAAACTAACTGTTGCAATTAAAAGTGCGATGACACTTCTGTAGTTCGCTCTGTTAATAAAGCCAACTTATTTGCAAAGCAGCAGAAAATTCCACCTTACCAGATAGTGTCACGGCTCCCCCAGTTCTTGAACGTGTAAATGATTCTATGGGACCAATCTCTTTTCGTACTTGAACTGTGGCGAGAGTCCTTAAAGATCTCAACATTCATAAAACCGCTGGCCCAGATGGTATCCCCGCTATTATTCTGAAGAAGTGTTCTTCCACGCTAGCAAAACCACTACGTTAGCGTTTCCATCTATCATATTCTTCTGGCTTCGTTCCGAGTAGATGGAAAACTGCATTTGATCACCTAATACCAAAAAAAAGGCAAATCTTCTTCTCCCACAAACTAACGACCAATAGCACTAACGTCCCTGCCTTCCATGGTTATGGAAACGCTGATTAATTATCGGCTTGAGAAATATCTAGAAGAACGGAAGCTTCTTAATGACCGGCAATACGGCTGCTTTCGTAGCAATAGGTCCACTGGCGATCTCATGGTTCATCTTACCGAACAGTGGAACAAATCTTTACATCGTTTTGGAGAAAGTAAGATTATTGCACTTGATATATTTCAAAGGGAATTGAATAAAGTCTGTCATCTTGCTCTTTTATCGAAAATGCGTGCTTTTGAAATTGACGAATCTATTCTTCATTGGATTAGAAATTTTCTTTCAAACCGTTTAATACAAGTTGTATTGTCTCCAAACCTTTTTCTCATTTTTATAAATGATGTCCTGTCTGCTACTTCTAATCCAATACAGCTTTTCATATTCGTTTCCAGACTCACAACCCTCCTCTTCTGATGTGGAACAGCAAAGGCAAAATATGATAAGCTCATTGAATTCCCACCTACACAGTATTGTACAAATGGAGAATAAAAACCGAGTGGAATTTAGTGCTTCGAAAACCCAACCCTGTCTTGTACTGTTAAAACGAGATATACCCTCTTTGAAACTATCCATGAGCTTATTCAAATCAAATCAAATGGGGTGGCGCAACAGTCCGTTGTGAACCAGGGCCTAGTGACTTACAACTCTCAACCATTCCTGTGTGCGAGTACTGTTGTCAGGAATGGAAGGGACCTACAATTTAAGGCCGAATCCGAACGGCTAGTTTGAGAAAGCACTTTTTCATGACAAGAATTACTCTTGAAAGATTTGTCAATTCCTTGCAAGAGGCAGTACCCGCGAAAATTAATTTTTTTTTAAATTAAGGTGGCACAGGCAGGGATTAAACCCAAGACCCCTTGCATGACAATCCAACGCACTTTTTTTTTTTTTTTTTTTCAAATTCATTTTTATTTAATTCAATCTTAAACCTATCTTAAAGCTAGACAAAAATTCATAAAACTAGCCTAATTATCCATAACTTACAACTAACTTAATGGTCCCATACGGACACTCTAAGCTAAACTATAACACTAATTACTAATGCCTTTCGGCCTTAAGATCTATTTTACTTCAATTTAAATTTTATTTGTTTTGTTTTAATTAGAAAATTTTGAAAAAACTAATATCAATAACCTTTTTTATTTATTTTTACTTACAAACTACTTAAAATAAGGTCCTTAAATAAAACTTAAAACTAACTTAAACTACCTATTCTACCTATAAACTACTTAAAACTAGAACAACCACAGCAGCAAATCTAACGTTTTTTGTTTTTATTTATTATTTATTGTCTTTTTTATGTTTTTTTTTTTTTAATTTTTATTTTCTTATTTTTTTTTTTATTTTTTTATATTCGATGTTTTTTTTTTTTGTTTTTTTTTTGTTTTTTTTTTTTAATTTTAATTTTTTTTTTGTGTTTTTTTTTTTGTGTGCCACCATGCCTATTCTACTTAAAACTAAACCCTAAAACTATAAAACAAGTATGTAAGCCGGCCAAGGCTTAAACCCCATCCCGACTACCCGTTATCAAGTGCCGATTGAAGCCACCAAAACTGGTTCTCCTGCTTCACCCTATCAGTTCGGTCCCGTTCGGACACAGCCCTACTGAACCGAAGGAGCTCTGCTCCGCCTTGTGCCATGACGTCCTGATTGTACAGGAGTCGCCTATCCACGGTTCTTCGTCTGACGTGGTAGATTAACGGAACTGCCAATCTATCCTGTATCAGACCGCATCTATCTAAAAAGAGGAATGCCTCTGGGGGAATGAAGCCGCTCAAGCGTGCACTCTCAAAATACTCGTCGTTCGGATAGAACGCCCCGAAAATTAAATTGTTGGTCGAAGACATAGCTCTTGCAATGTGACCTCGAACGAGTTTTATCACGAAATTGTCAATTCTGTTGATTCGAGCCCCGTTGTATAGGACCCCGTTGGAATAGTAATGCACGTAAGAAGATTCGGCTGTTCGATATAAGCCGGTACAGCGTCGTAAACACTGCCGCTCGAACACCCGAAACTTCTCCATCTGGGAAGGGGCAACGCTGAACCACACAGGACAACCATAAACGATCATTGGCCGTATGAGGGCCATGTAGCAAATTACTTTCACTCTGGGGTCAAGCCGACTGCTAAAAAACAGCCGTTTCGTCAGAGCAAAGGCTCCTCTGGCCCTGGTCAGAGCAGCATTTATATGTCTGTCGAAATATAAATACTGATCTAACCAGATACCGAGGTACTTCACTACACTTTTGCTCGCTAATGGCCGCCCATGAAGATCAACGATGACCATCTTGCGCCAATTCTTGCACGTATCCCTCGTGGCCCCAGCCAACGGAGTCCGGAACAGAATTGTCTCCGACTTCTGGACATTTATTTTCAGTTTCCAGTCGTCGCAATATCGCTGAATCTTGTCGAAATCACGCTGCAAGAGAATTCTAATAACCTCAACCTTTCGGGCCGTTCTGTACGCAATTAGATCGTCGGCGTACGCAATTGCCTTTGTAAGACTACCTATCAGATCGCTGGTGTAAATGCTGAAGAGAATCGGCGAGTTCACCGCTCCCTGTTGAAGACCATTTTTAATTGAGAATGTTGTGGTAGAAGTTACATTGCCACTCTTGACAACAAACTTTCTACCGTTAAGCATATCATAAAGTATATACAACAATGGCTTGTTTATTCCAAGCCTGCTCAGTTTTAGGTAAAGACCCTCTAACCATACGGTGTCAAAGGCCTTTTCCAAATCAACCAGAACAGCACCTGTGCATTGTTGTTTTGATTTATTCCATTGGATATCAGAAACGAGTTTAGACGCAGCATGAATTGTGTCATGACCCGCCTTGAACCCGAACTGTTTATCCGGAATTATTTTGTTGTCCGCAGCCCACTTAGTCAGAGCCCTATTAATGATCTTTTCGAAAACTTTGCTGATGCTCGGAAGAAGACTTATCGACCGAAGATTTGACGGGTTGGAGTTGTCCTTTCCCTTTTTCGGGAGAGGATGAACCACAGCGGTCTTCCAATGCACTGGATAATATGCATTATTCAGTGCATTATTGAAGAGCGTGGTGTATATGTCAATTGCTTCCATCGGTAAATGTCTCAGTACAACGTTGGATATACCATCGACACCTGCTGACTTTTTGTTTTTTATTGAATTGAAGATGAGCTGAAGCTCAACCTTCGTCACTAACAAGGGACTTGGTCCCGTTTGCTCGGCGATTATGGCATTTGCCAAGGAATCGTCATTGAACCGCATGAAACCGCGGTTCTCAGATCGCCAATGTGTGATATCATTACGGAGGTAAAAGTGATTAAGTAGGGCTCTGTTTTCCAGGTCGTGGTTGGGGCGAATGCTAACATTCACCTTGTACACTTGCTGAAAAGCAGCTCCCACCGCCTCCACTTTTTCCTTCGGATCTTCAATTATGTAAAAGTCATCGTCAAAGATGGCTTCCTCTGGATCTATTTGCGCTGTCCTTAGTACGTTTCTGTTCTCTTCAGTTCTTTGGAGTTTAAGACACGGAAGGTCATTATCGTTTTTTTTCCTGAATATCTTGTTGATTTTGGGGAACATACTAGGGTCACTCGAATTAACTGACCGGATCTTGCGGTCCCAGTACTTGTTAATTGATAGCCTGTAGTTCTCCTTAATCAACAGATTGACATTTTTTATTGACGATTTCAGTGTCCTAACCTCCAAGTCGCGTGGGTCTGTAAGTCGTCTGTGCAAGTTTTTGAGTCTGGTCAGTAAGCCACTCTTGTGCCTACGTAGTGCGTCAATTGTCGCGTTTCTGTAAGCGTCCATTTGGTCGCGTTCTTTGTACTTTGGGATTGTCCGTTCCATCGTTCGTTTTATTGTTTCGTCCATCTGTTGTAAGTGTTGGTCGATTTCTGTATTTGTCAGGTTTCTGTTGTTTGGTGGGGCTATGTCACTCGAACGAAGTTCTCTCGCTAGGGAATTGGTGAAACGAGGCCAACGCATCTTACTGTAATTGTAAGAATGCGTTGAAACGTATTCATTCCAACGCACTAACCATCATGCCACTGGTACTACTACATGAGCTTATTCATTTATTTATTTATTTAGCTTAATACAAGCTATCATAACTTAACTTAACAGTTGCATTCCTCCCCTCAAACAATCTAACCGTAATACTCGTGCTGAGCCTAACTTCGGCCGTACTATGAAGTACAGAGATTCATTTTTAGCCGTACTACGCGAATTTGGAATTCCTTGCCAAGCTCTATCTTTCCCTGTCATTGCAATGTTCAGGAATTCAAAATCAATGTACAGTACACCGACAACTCCTTTCCAACCCTCCCTATTTTTCTAATGCTCACAATGTGTCTTTGGCATATTGAAGATATACAAAACACTTTTTGTGTTCGCTAATTATACAAAAAAAGTTGGTAACAGCATTAAGAAACGTCTTTATAAGTCTTCCCTGTTTTAGAACTTTAACTTTATTTTTGGACTTAGTTCTAGTCCACCAACCAGTTGACTTGTTTAATAAAATAACTTATCTCGAGTCGTGTCTTTTAGTAATTCCTCGGCTCAATTATCTAACATCTAAACGACAGTTCTTGTAAACTCTCTACGCATATGGAATTTATTGCTGCGCCAAATTAAAGGAATTAATAGTACATCTTTGATGAAAAAACAACTTGGAATTCCGAAGGAATTTGTATATTCTCTATGAAGATATGATATTGGTAAAGTAAAGTAAATAATTTGTTAACAAATCATGCAGAAATCTTTAAAAAAGAGCCAGTTAATGTTCGTCTTAATATTGAATTATCAATTCACTTTAAATAAAGAACCTTCATTACGGCAAGTGTGTCATAATAAGTATAAAGTTTGTCATCGTATCTACCTCTAACTAGGTTATCTTTTCTATTTCTTCATACAAACAAAATAAAAACCAGAAAAAAAAGCATTTACTTTATTTATGCTTAATAAATTGCAAAAATTATAGCCATAATAAACAACCATTAAATTATAACATATGATCCTGCACTTTCACATACAAATACAAGTACAACACACAAAAAAATAGGAAAATCTAGAAAAGCCCACAAAACCGCATAGAGATCTGGCCTTGTCGCTGTCGCTGTCGCTGTCCTGGCCTACCCCAACCCCAACCCATATCATTTTCTCACCACAAAGTTAGAACATTACATAGCAGCTCCCAAAAACAAACATACATTGTATAATCTATGAAAATAAAAGCCCTAAAATTGTGTATGAAGAAGAAAAAGGAATCAAGACGAACAGAACAGAGGGGATAAATGAAGATGATTATTCCTCGTAACGCTACTTGGTTCAATTTACAAGGACTTAGGTGAGATCCACGTTTGAATCAAAATAAACTCATAAAATCAGGCCAAACCAAGTGAAAAACCGTCCAACTCGCGACGACCGACAACCGACATCCGACGACAGGCTATCAATTGATATTTTTACGACAACATATTATATATATTTTTTACGGCTTTTTTTCTTCTTTCCCCTTTTTGTATTCTTCTTTCTTTGCTTTTGAAGACATAAACCAAAATCAGAGAAAATGAAAGAAACCAGGAGGAGCTCCTCTGTTTATGTCGTTCGGCTTTTTTGTCGTATTCACATGACATCATATGCGCGCACCCATTTTTTCTTCTACGTCTTCAGGACATGCGACATCAGCAGCAAGGATGCTGCATAATGTTTTGTTGCGATTGTAAACATGATTAGATACACATAGCAGTCAAAACCCAAGAACAAATTCTTCAATAATCCCTTTACGACACCGCTTTGAACCCCAGTCCAACACCTCAAACCCTCCCAGATGCTGATATACATGTTCATATGTACAATACACACACGTAACGCACATGGATAACAGTACCTACTATATAACCTAAAGCCAAGGAACGCCAAAAACACGCACTACAGAAATAAACACTTACTGAGGCGTTGATGTTTTAGTCGTAAAAAATGTTTCTTAAAAATCCATAAAATGGGCTTTTTTCCGAACGATACTCATAAATATTGGTATATTTTTTTTTTGTTGAGATTTTGCTTAGTGTGATGTTGGGGTTAAGTTTTGCCTTAACCTAGCTTTTAGCCGTCAAATTATTTTATATGTCGTATAAAGCTTCTGTGACAGATAAGTGGGTATCCTTTTTTATCTGGGGGTATAATAATTTTAAGTTTAATTTTCTCATTAAGTTTATTAGAAAAACACAAACAAAATTTATCGAAAAAATACCTTCTTTTGAAAAAGAGCAACGAAAAAACATATAAGCAGGTCTTTAATATTTTAAAATGATTTACGACAGAAAATTGTGGGTTTTCCCTTTTGATGGAAAGAAATAGATTGACACACTTTTGACAAGATAGGTTGGAAAATAAGAATAAATCGCATAACAACTTGCCGTTACTATTTATCACTTTCTACTTTTGTAAATTGAAAAAAATGATAGCTTCCTATTGGTGTCCCTTACAATATTTATTTTTTGAAATAAGACACGTAATGTTCAAGTTTTACCTGTTTTATGTTGAGATATTCGGTTTTGGTAGGATTTTATTTCTTTGCAAACAAAGCTGTCAATTAAATTTTGTATTGCTACAAGTTAACGCCATTAGTTTTTTAAAGATATATAGTCATGGGATTTCATTAATAGTACAGTGAGAAATTGACAAAAAAAAAACGATGCGATTTTTGTATTTTAAAGTTGAAAAAATAATTAAAAAAATATATAAAATTATTCACTTCACGTTTATCTGAAAATCAGTTTTTACTAATTTTTTTAAGGATTTGACTTGCATT